>NC_137010.1:2558600-2608600 GCF_032717465.1 Coenobita brevimanus
TGCCAACCCAAGTCAGAGTGCCATGCTTGGAACATCAGCACTAGTGAACACTTTCTGCAAGATTAACGGTCGCTGCAGCAGTGAGCCAGCAGTAGAGCAAGTACTTCGGATCATTGAGAGTGAACTTGGATCTGGATGTCGCACCATCAGTGACGTTGAAAAGATGAAGGTGATGGTTGCTCTAAAGGCTCTGGGTAACGCAGGTCGCTGGGTCAATGCAAACAGCATTCTGCAACGATGCTACACTGAAGATAACGCCATGGAGGTTCGTGTGGCTGCCATTGAGGCCTGGAGACACACTCCTTGTGAGTATGACCGATCCCACCTTCTGGCTGCCTTCCAAGATGAGACTCAGGATTCTGAGATCCGCATTGCTGCCTACTTGGCTGTCATGACCTGCCCAACGGAGACTGTCATCGCCACTGTCAAGGACCGACTCACCTCCGAGGCAGTCAACCAGGTTGGATCCTTCATCTGGACTCACCTCACCAACCTGCAGGAGTCAGCCGCCCCAGGCAAGCAGTGGGTCCGCGAGCTGATCGGGGAGGAACTTCTCAGCAACAAGTTCAACACTGAAGCCCTCAAATTCTCTCGCAATTATGAGTCCTCTTTCTTCACAGATGAACTCAATGTTGGTGCAGCTGTTGAATCCAATGTCATCTTCTCAACAAAATCCTATCTGCCTCGCTCGGCCATGCTTAACTTCACCATTGACCTCTTTGGTGAGTCCATCAACCTCTTTGAAGTGGGTGGTCGCATCCAAGGTTTTGAATCATATGTTGAAAAATTCTTTGGACCATCAGGCTATTTCCCTCAGGAGACAATTGAGGGAGTGCTAAAGCACTTGCACGAGACCAAACCTGACAGTGATGCTACCACGCTTGAGGATTTCTTGGACAGAGCTACTGACGAGCCCGAAGGTTCCTACTACCTCCGCATCTTTGGCAATGAACTGCACTACAACCACTTCCATGGCCTTGACAACCTCCTCCACACTTCCAACCCTCTTGACCTGTTGATGGAGCTCGTCCGTGGGGGTGACATCGATTACACCAAGTCGTTCCAGCTCATCGACTCTGACTACTCCATCCCCACCGTGTGTGGCCTCCCGGTCACCCTCAACGCCAAGGGCACGGCCACGCTTGCCCTCAGGATGAACGGCAACGTCAACGCCAACAGTCTCACCAACTTCAACATTGAGGGCCACTTCCATCCTTCCGCTGCAGTGCAGATGGACGGAGTCATGATGGTTGATGCTCATGTCACTCGCAAAGGACTCAAGATCTCATCCACCCTCCACACATCCACCTTTGTCGATGGCAAAGTTCACATCAATGGAGGAAAGTTGGTTGATGTAGCAATCAACACACCAAAGGACAGGGTCGAAGTAATTGATGTTAACACAAAGTTCTTTATTCTGGAAGATAATGATCTCACAGAGAAAGAGCCTGAAAATTACCTTGACGTTTCATGCACCAGCGGAAGGACTGGCATGCAGCTGTGCGCAGAGACTAACTACCTCACTGCACCTTATATATACGGGCGGCCTTACGGCGGTCGTATTTACTTCCGTAAGACTGACACTATGACAGGATACATCCTTAAGTACACCAGCAACGAAAATGAAGTTTCCTTCCTTATGGACACCCCCGGCTCTCAGCAGAACCATAACATCTACCTTAACATCAGGAAGACGGATAATTCCCTCCACTTGAACCTTAATGCTTTTCAACTGTCAGCTGATGGTAATATTGAATACGTGTGGGAAAGAGACAGGAAGGGCCTCAACGTAGACGTCAACTTCGGCAACTCTAGAACCTATGCTTTGAAGACTGAACTTGTAACCATGCTAGGAGATGAGACGAGGATTGAGCCGTCTTTGGCGGTGTCTTCAAGTTATGGTGACATAATCATTGCCAAGGGGGCTCTCATCAGCTCACCAGCCCAGAGGAAGCACTCGTTGGAGATGAGCATTAGTGGAGAAGTTTCACCATTCTCTTTCAAGGGTAAGTAGTCACACATAAACCATTGCATACTGGATGTTCTGTTGTCGTGTGCAGCCTGACATATAGGACTGCTCATAAATAACATGTCACTAAAAACTCACCTGGAGGTATCTCGTGCGTTGCGGGGACGGCTGAATCAACCGGTGTAGGCAATAAGTAATAATGCAGAACAGACACTGATGACGTTGACATAGCCGTTCCCGCAACACACGAGAAGAAGAGTGGCGTGGAAGAAGAACGTTATATATGGGCCACCCTGTGTATTCATGCATGATACGTATAAAGTCAGCATTAACACATTTTTCTCTTTCTAACATTTATTTTCTGCATGATACGTTTAAAGTCAGCTTTAACACATTCTTCTCTCGTCACAGCTTCGTATGAGGGAGCAGAGAGGTCAGCCAAGGTCAATATGGCGGTCCAGAGTCGACCTTTCGATCTGTACGTTCAGGGCGAATTGAAACACGACCAAAAGTCCATCTTCTGGGAGAACGAGATAGAGTATGCGTATAGGGGGCGCGGCAAGCAGATCATCAAGTACGCTACAGTGCTGCGGCGGGAAGTGTCAGCCGAGAACACCACGTACTCCATGAAGTTTGACCTCAGCCCGACGCAGCATTCCCCGCACCCCGTCCTGTTCGAGTACAAGGTCATAACATCGCCTGGGCACATGGAATCTTCAGGCACCCTCATTCACGGTCGAAATGTTGTCTGGAATTTTGAGGAGGTCTGGTCATACGTACGAGATGAAACTCAGCTGGCGTGGACTGGGCATGCTAAGGTTACGTGTCCCTATTACGGCCTGGAAAAGTCAAGCTCGAATGAGTTCAGACTTACCCGCAATGAGGTGTATCTCAGTCTGAAGAGGAAAGACAGCCCACAAACAACGTACGAGATCACGATGGAAGCCAAGAAAAACGAGGACAGGGAGATGATGCTACGCGCCGTCTATAATCTTGACTGGATTGCTACTTTCGATGCCCTGTACACCAAAATTGCTGAGGGTCATTACAAAGCTCAGGTACTGTCACAGATCTCTAGTATAAAAGAACTCTAAATATCACGGGTCTTTACTAATACGACAGAGGGGTTTTAGGGAAGTGTTAGGACGGTGTGACAATAGCAATGTTCCAGGCTCTGAATACTTGATGAGATATAAATGGTGACATGCCCCTTCTCTCTGCATTATATTGAATGAACTCCACCTATACACAGACACCTCTTTCCCTTACGGTGGGATGGGAGGTACGGATGATGATGAACACCTCTTTCACGTGGGGTGGGACAGGGGGGGTCTGGATAATGACTGTGATGATGATGACTGTGATGATGATGATGAAGATGGTCTATTTTTACGTGTCCATAAGTATTCACTACGCTTTTCACCGGAGTGCGAAAAATCTGCACAGGTGTTCTTCCTAATTACAGGTGACGGGCAGCTTCAAGTTAGGTAGCATCGAAAAGGCCTTGGGGTTGGAGGGGAGCGTGATTAACAACTCGGAACCGGGGAAGATTGACGTCGCCACAGAGCTCTCCTTCAACATGCCCGGGAAGACGGTCGAGGGGAGCTTTACCGTCCTTGGAGATGCTGACAGGGCCAAGATGGAGATAAAGTCGAAGGTGGATCAGCAGGAATATAATCTTCTCATGGAGGCGACGCGTACCTCACTCCTTGTCGACACCGATGTATACAAACACATAGTCGTGAATGCCTATGTAAGTGGGTGTTCATTTGTTCACGGTTCAGAATGTACAGGCAAAGAAATAGATGTTCACCAGTTCACAGTTCATAATGCAGAGTCCAAAAAAATAAATGTTCATCCGTTCACAGTTCAAAAAATAATTGTTCATCAGTTCAAAGTTCAAGAAATAAATGTTTATCAGTTCAAAGAGAGAGAGAGAGAGAGAGAGAGAGAGAGAGAGAGAGAGAGAGTTATTTACGCAGATCCACAAATATCTTAAACTGCAGAAACGACTAATAACAATACGAGAAATTAAATAACCAACAATTCCCCTCGTTATTTATATTTATTCCGCAGAAATAACTAACGTGAAAAATAAAAAAAAAATGACTACCACCCTCCCTCATTATTATTTATTTATTTATTCATTTATTTGTGACGCAGATAAATAATGACGCGGAGGGAGTGCAGGTGTCAGCGGGCGTCGAATTGGACAAGGATAACGATGCCTCCAAATCCCTCGTGTTCCAGGGCAAGATTCTGGAACAGCAGATGGAAATGGAACTCAAGTAGGTGTCCTGGAAAAACACCCATACACATACAAACACACACACACACACACACACACACACACACACACACACACACACACACAGACAAGCAGACACAGACACACACACACATACAAACAAACACACACACATACATACAAACAAAAAACACATACACACACACACATACGAACACATACATACAATAAACACATACACACACACACTCTCTCTCTCTCTCACACACACACACATACACTCTCTCTCTCTCTCTCTCTCTCTCTCTCACACACACACACACACACACACACACACACACACACACACACACACACACACACACACACACACACACACACACACACACTGGTACTCAAATACACTGAGGACCCTGAAGAATGTCAATATTTTGGTTACTAATGAAGAGACTGAAGCGATTTTTGAAGCAACCCTTCTTCACCAGTGCACCACAATTTTGCCACATTTTAAAAAGATCTGGAAGCAGTCTCCTTCAGTGTTAACTAAATTAAACATAACTAAACATAACTAAATCTAAATAAATTCTCCTTGCGATTTATTCCACGTGATGGCTGCATTTACCCTCACAATGTCTTCTTCTAACTAAAGAAATGCGTAAGTTTTTTATTTTTATTTATTCTTTTGCCTTAAGATGGCCCCCAAAACCTGGAAAAAGAATCTTACGTAAAATAAGAATTGAAAAACTGATGCCCACACAGGTGAATATAACATTTTATTTCCCGCATGTGTCTCTATACTCAAATGTGAGGGAGCGTCTGAAAACCAGTGTACGATTGTAAACATGAAGTTGCCTGTAAATTCATTCACTAATAACAGATATATTGACGTTCGTCTGGGGTCTCAGAGGAGTGAATCACCCTGCAATATCAAGTGTTCTCACTGACATAACAAGAATGTCATTTGTCAGCTCTATGGTGTCTGTTTGATTAATCTTTGCTCTCTTATGACAGATTCCTCGGCCGAGAAATCTTCATAAGTGGAAAACTTCAAGATGATGGAGTGGCTGTAGAGGGACGATGGGCACCGGACAAGACAATTAAGCTCAACTTAAACTATGAGCTGTTTGTGTATGAAAAACGATCTCTTACTGTTGCCGTTGAGACTCCCTTCCCCGGATGGCAGAAGCAGGACGCCACACTCTCAGTTGCTCTCAACCAAAACGAGTTCAACGCTCAGGCCATGGCCAACTGGAAGAACTCCCAACAGATGGCTCTCACCATCAATGCCAACCTCCAGCCTGGTGTCACCAACAATGCCCTCTACGCCAACGTCCTCTTCAGCAGTCCCTTCAACAACTTTGAGCGCCTCACCTTCGTCCTGGACCACAAGATGGCCGCTGTTAACATCAACACAAACATGGAGGCCACCTGGAATGATAAGAAGATCAACGGAGTCATCCTTCTCACCCCCACTGAAAATGGTATTGATGGAAGTGCCACCTTCACCTCTCCTTTCACACAGGAAGCAGCCATAACTCTGCACCACGAGCTGGTCCAAACCAAACTGGCCTCCTCGCTCCAGGCCAAGTATGGCCAACAGGTATCCACCGCCACACTTGAGGGACACGTTATTACTCAGCCAGGTCATGACATTGCTCTGCACTTAAAGACACCAGCTCTTTTGGAGTGTGTGCCTGAGATTGAGGTTGATGTTAAATATAATTTCGACAGTACCAGCCTGGCCTTCGTCACTGAAGGCAATGCCGGAGAGTCCAAATTCATGTTCAGTGTCAACGGCACGAAAACTGTGGGGGAGAGCTCCTCAATCTCAGGAGATGTGCGTTTCATCACTCCCTTCACAAGACCTCTGACGGCCGTGCTATCTCACACCCATGACAGCCAGAATTATGACACCAAACTGGTTGTGACCTCGAATGGTTCCATGACGTTCCAGTCGACCGGGCATGTCTTGTCACGAAATGACATTGAGGTTTCTGCTGTTATGGACACTCCCAACACAAAGGTTTCCTTCATACTCAGCCACAAAATCAGCAACAATCATCTGCTTTCATCTGTGAAAACTTATGCCAACGATGAGCACATTACAGTCTCCCTCTCTGGTACTCTGGATGGAGCCTTCAATGTTGCTGATCTGGAAGGTGAAGTCAACTCAACTTTTGATGGTATGGATGACATGAAGATGAAACTCAACAGTGTGACGCAAGAAACAGGCCGCACAACAAAGATCATTTTAAGCCACGGCGCCAAGTCTGTCAATATCGTTCACCACATTACTTACACTGACCGTTTCAACTGGGACCACTCTTTGGTCATCAATAACAACTACAAGATAAGAAACACACAGACTCACACCGGCACCCAGTACGACCACGAGATGGAGGTCAAGTGGGATGATAAGACGGTCTCCGTTAAAGGGAACTTCGATGCAAAAGTCTCCGGCTTCAACGAATCATGTGCAATCCACCTCGCCATTACCACTCCCTGGGAATGCATGGAGGACATCGACATCACCCTCAATGCACTGCAGACAGCCAGTGATCTTAAGTTAGGAGCAGCTCTAAAGGACAAGCAAGAGACCACTACCGAGCTGACTTACTGGCACAGATATAAACCCGGCAGCATCTCCTTTGAGGCCTCTTTAGCCACTCCATTCTGGGAAACCTTAGGGTTCAAACTCAGATGCCAGGACTCACCCAAGACTGTCACTCTGGTTCTCCTTTACGGTGAGGCCCAAACATCGGTCAATGTGGGAGGAGAGTGTCAGTCTGGAAAGATGAATGGCCACATCAACATCACCTCTGACTTCCTGTCCACGCCTATTGCCATGGAGGGATCGCTCGACGTGGCCTCCGATGAGAAAACCTTCACCGTTACCGTAACCACCGACAACAGATATCAACTTACTGGATCCATGTCCGGGGAGATCTCGGATGCCAAGCTGTTCCTGTCCCTTGACCTTCCACTGGACTATGCTCGCCACATCGAATACAAGGGAGAATATCAGGCCGTATCATTCCCATTCACACTCAACACGGAGATGAAGGTGGATTCCCGTGAGTACAATGTCAATGGCAGGATCGATCCCAGCTCATTCCAGCTTGAAGTGGATGCAAATGGCCAGAGGAGTAGCGTTAGCAGCACCTGGGAGATACATGGCAATAAGGCTAATGTTGAGCTTCAAATCCAGTCTCCATTTAGCAGCCTCACGAATGTAGGAGCTAACATCATGTACGATTTTGAAAGTGCAAAGAAGTTTGATGCCAAGATGACTTACAACAACCAAGAAGTGACCCTAAGCGGCAAACTTGAGGGCAGGACATTTACCTTCGAGGGAACGACACCATTCAGGGGCTGGGAGAACCTCAGTGCCTCGCTCTTCCTCTCTAGTTCAGCGATTACTGCTTCCGCCTCAAGAAATGACAACAAGATCGAAGTCACAGGCACGCTGCATCTCAAGAGCCAGAAAGGAAAGGCAGAGCTGAGCATCACGACTCCCTATGTAGGCCACGAGACCATCAATCTTGAGGCCATTTACAATTTCAATGGGGATTCCAAGACAGTGCAGTTCAAGTCCAATTACAACGATGCCGAGCTCTCCATCAAGGGTGCTGTGAACCTCTCAAATCTCCAGGCCCCAGAGATGACCCTAAACCTGGTAACTCCATTCCCTGAGGTGCGGAACTTGAGAGCCGAGGCCAAGTGGAATGTGATGAACCCAGTAAAGACCGCTGAGGTGGTGGCTCATCACGACAATGGTGTATACAACTGGCGACTGGAGGCCACGTCAACCAATCCCTTAACGGGCCACATCACCACCAAGCTCAGCACTCCACTACCTGACCTGAGTGACGTCTCTCTCAAGGCGGCCTTTGATTTCACTGCTATGCCTTACACGGTGTCGACTGAGTACAAGAAGGAGGATGTTGTAAAGAAACTAGAAGGTCACTTGTCGGTCACTGGAAATGCCATTCAAGGTGACATTACAACACCAATCACTGGGTGGGAAGCCATGACCTTCAATGGGGAGTACCACCACCAGGAAGACCATCTGACTGGAGCCGTAGAGATCAGTAAAGGCTCAGAGAGGTTTGAAGTGAAAAGCGACATCCTGTTCAACAATGCTACTCCTAGGATAAAGGTGGAGGTTAAGACACCAGTTCCTGAGTACACTAATATGGAACTGAGTATGGAGTCCAGCCTGCTTGAGATGGATAAAAAATTCAAGATCGCCTTCATCATAAACGACATCACATATTCAGCAGACATTACCGGTAGGTTTGCGAGAAAAGATGGAACTTTGCATGCAGTGATGAACTCCCCCATCACAGGATTCACCAGCCTCGAGATTGCCTCTGAGTATGACTTCAATGGTGACGTAAAACTGGCACAGCTGAACGTGAAGAGGGAAGGGCAGACTCAGCACTTCTCCGTAACAGGGGGTGTTGATGGAAACAATATCGTACTGGATGTCACAACTCCATATGAGAACTTTGAAGTAATGAAGATGAATGCAGACTATGTTGCTCAGCCTGGCCTACATAAAGTGTCTGCCATCTTTACCAGGGACATAAATGAATATAAATTCATCACTGAAGTTGCTTTCAATGCCAACAGCGCCACAATCAAGCTGTCAACCCCCATTGAAGCAATTAAGAATGTTGAAGTAAAGGGCATGCTTGATATCCAGGAAGACAGAGTCACAGGCTCTGTAATATTCCAAAGGAATGATGACGTCTTTAACCTAAACTCAAGCTACAGCCTCAACCCAATGAAATCCCAACTTGAGATTGGAGTTGCAACGCCTGTTCCTGGCTGGAGCAAGATTGGACTTTACCTCAACTATGATCTGATCTCTGAGAGGAAAGTTGCTGAGGTAGTTATGTTGAAGAATGATGTCGTGAAACAATTAACACTTGAGGCATACTACAATCTCGAAAGGGGATCACTTCAACTTAGAACTCCTGTTGAAGGCTTTGAATTACTGGGCGCAGACTACACGCTGGTAGTGGACTCCAACAACAACAAGCTGGAAGCCCTGGTGAGGACCAACTACAACTCTCAAGAATGGACTCTGTCTGCTTTTGGACAGTACAGTACCAACGAAATCGTGGTCCGACTGCAGACTCCATTCCACGGCTTTGAAACAATTTCCATCGAAGGCAGTATCAACAATAACACAAAGACTGGCAAGGGTATCGTCCACATTGGCCCCTACACCTTTACCATTAATGCCTCCTATGCCCTAAACAACATGTTCCTTGAAATGAGGACGCCCTACACCCCTCTTAGCTTCTTCCTGTTGTCCTTTAAGTATGGGTTCACTCCTCGCCAGATGGAGGGGACAATAAATGTTTCTGTCAACGACGACTCTTACATGTTGCACGGAGGTCTGCAGATTTCACCCCGTTCCTCTGGTTTGGTTCTCACAGCCACCACTGCTATTCCTGAAATACAGAATATGTCGCTCCAGATTAAGTATGACTTGGACAATGTTGACCAAATTGTCTTTGTTGAGGCAGCTGCAGGTGAGAATGAATACAAGCTGTCCATGGGAGGCTACATCCAGGAAGAGACCGCTCTATTCAAGTGTGACCTGACCACCCCCTTCATTGGATGGAGGGACGTGAAGTTCCAGACCAAGATTGATTTAATGAATGATGACAAGATGCTCGAAATTTCCTTGGAGAGAGATGGCAGCGTGAAGGAGATCGCCATCCATGGAAAACTCATAGGCACTGAAGTGAATTTCGATCTGAGGACACCATTCACTGGACTCCATCACTTCAACGCCTCCGGAAATCTGAACCGAGCTAGGAGGTCGCTTGAATTCCAGATGATGAATGATGCAGGAGAAGCCTCAATTGCGGCAAGCTTTCAGGAGTTGAAGCTGCACGTCAAGACTCCATTTGAGAGGTTTGAAGAAGTGACGTGGGATATCAAGAAAGAAGCCGAAGGGAAGTATGTAGGCGAGTGGAGGAGAAATGACAACTTTGTAACTCTTGACATCGAGCACCATGGCACAGGGGGAGCTGTCAATGTGCAGGTCAGGAGTGAGTTGAACGGCTGGGAATTCCTGGGCCTGACGGGAAGGCTGGACACTGCCACATACCAAGCTTACCTCAGTGGACAGCGGAATGAAAGGAAGGTTGAAATCGCCATTAGTGGAAAGCACGATCCTGCAGCTCCGAGTAGCTACACCATCGACATCAGGACACCATATGAAAATTACAGCGAAGTCAAGGGAAATCTGAGATACAACCTCAGGAGGAGACAGTTGAAACTTCTGGTGGAATCCGAATCATCAGACTTCAAAATAGACGTTCAGGCCAGAAGGGGGCTACAAATAGTCTTACACGTCCCACATCCGGAGAAGAACACCGACCTCAGAGTGGACTTGACTCGCTCTAAGGGGAGTATCTTCTTCGACTCTAGATTCGAGCGTCTCCCAACTTATAGGCAGGAATATGAAATAACAACAAATCCTCTGGGAGCTACAGGGTTCATCGAGGTTGACGGCCAAAGGATATTTAACTTAGAATGTGCTATAGTACCAGAAGACAAAAAGTTCCACCTGGAGATCCACACATACCGAGGTGACCGTCATACCACCATCCACATGCACAGTGAAGCCTTTATTACCAGCACATTCCTGATAAAGCAAGAGACAGGGAACACAGCTAAGGAGCTCAAAGTTGAAATGACTGGTAGCGGAAATCTACCAACCCAAGGAACCCTGCATTTTGATATCAGCAACACCTTCGCAGAGCCGGCGAGACAATCCACCATCCATGTTGAAGTTGACCGAAGAAGCGAAAATAAGAAAATCAAGATAGAGGCCAGACTGCCAGGAAATAAACTCTACGTCATCAACATCGACTATAACATCAACCTTCATGACTTGAGGCATGGTGAATATAACATGGCCATAACAACCCCCGATAGAAGAATGAGACGGTGGAATAACATATCTGGCAACTGGAATCTTGAAGACTTGAACCAGGCCGTCATCTCCCTGACCATAGGGGGGGAAACGTACACAGCCAGAGGTAAAGTTGGTCTGACAGACTCTGAGCTCATACTTACTCCAGAGGGTGAAGGCGAGTTGATATATTTGCAGTGGAGGTTTATAAAAGATGGAGAAAACAGAGACTACTTCTTCAAGGTGGGTCGTGAGTCCAGGTACGTGATGTTTAAACTGAAGGGAGCGTTTAATGCCCAGCGTGGCAATGTGGAGTTCGGCTGCAAACTTGGTCGACTGCAGAGACACGAATTCCATTGCACGAATAAGTGGACAATGGAAGCTGAAGGCTCTGTGACTGCCTCAGGAACCTTTAACTACGCTCAGTACCAGGGCACCCATGAGCTCCAATACACTAGAAATGCAGCAGAAAGAAGTGCCGTCTTCAACTTCTTGCTACGGTCGAATAATCCTGAATACAAGACAATAAAAGTCCACGGATCTTACGACATGAACAACAAATTCAAAGTTAATTTCGAGGTTAATGTGAACGAGAGGATATCCAGGGTGGACATCGACATATCTGACTTTAACCCACGTCGCTCCCGCAACACCGTGCAGGCTCACATCCCAATCCTAGGAGAGTATGCGTCCTTCGACCTCACACTTCAGCATGATTTCAGGAGCTTGGACAACAGGTACGTTCATGCTATTGCCAATATTGGTCAGCGGGAGGCCTATATGAAAGCTAACTGGAAGAGGAGTCCAAATCTTGACACCCTGGAGGGAACCATCGATATCAAGTCCCGCTTTGTCGGGGAGATCCATATCAGCGGAAACTGGGATGTCAGCGACTATACCAACGCCCGTGCCGAGGCTCACTACAAGAGAATCAGACCAGGACGGGGTGATGAAATAACTGGACACTTAACATGGAAACGCATTAAAACTGACAATCACCTGGAAAATGAACTACTTATTGACAGTACGTCGCCAAATCTGTCCCACTTCCGTGCATTTACTAATGCTGACTTTTCTGAAGGCTTCCACTTAACATCAGGTCTGCATGTAAACGAAAGACATGTTAACGTCGAGATAAATATTGGTAACAACTCGGTGTCAGGTGAAATAACCACACCATTCCCAGGCTTCGAATCTATTAAAGGTATTATAACGTACAGTTTGACAGGTAAAAACCAAAATATAACTCTGAAATATGAAAGAGGTAACAGACACGTTGACATGTCAATGGTCATCAACAGAAAATCGAAGAGAAAGGGAGACCTGGAATTCACTCTCACTACTCCCTTCCAAAGCTTCAGAGAGATGAAGATCACCGCCAACTGGAATAAGAAGCAAGCCGTTGTGGAATACATGAGAAATGATGTCCGGGTCAGCATGACAGGCACTGCGAGGTATGAGGGCAGCAAGTCAGAATTTAACTTCACCTTCAACACGCCAGAGGGTAAGCGTATTGTGCTGGGTGCAGCATATGATGTATCAGGCATACTAGAGGGACAAGGGACTGAGCCACAGAAGATAGCAAGTCTAGAGCTTGGAATTGATGAGATGGAGCTGAGCTTGACCATCAACGGCTTCCGGAACCCTGAAAGAATATACATAGAAATGAGCGGGCAAGCCAGTCTCCTACAGATCAGGACCTTCTACCTGAAACTCAACTCTGAGCTGAATGCTGATAATCGCACTGGTATCTTTGAGCTCATCATGAACGACTTTGTATTCAAGGTTGAAAACAACTTTGAGAGGTACGAAAATAACGAAGGATATTACCTCCGCAGCAAGATTGAATCCTCACTAACCCCACTCCCTGCCCTGGTGCTTGGCCTGGGATACAAGAACGATGAGCGCATTATTACAGTGGGTTACGGCGAGGACAGGGAAATTACCTTCTCTATCAAGTCTGACAGCAACTACAGAAATGGGTTCAGCGGCTTTGTTAACATCCCTAACTTTGGTTACGACGAAGGGGTTAAATACGAAGTTGAGTACAGGTTCCCGAATGCGAATCAACTGCTTATTGACCTTGACGTTGAGCTTGGAGAGGAAGGCAAGGAGATTGAGGCCCACTTCCAGTATGATTCCGAGGGGGTTCAAGCACGCCTTACCTCGCCCTACACAGGAAGGCATAGCGTACGTGCCCGCCGCTCCATCTCATCAGACAGTTTCTTTACTGAGATCGGCTACAATGAGTACAGCCTGAAGCTCCGAGGTGGATTTAATAATGACGACATCAAGCGTGGAGCCGTGCTGGAGGGAGAAGTTTTCGGCCACCAGTTCCTTATTGATTACCTCTACCAGACAGATGGCCTAAGGTACTCTGAAGGCAAGCTTATCATCCAAACACCCTTCCAAGGTATGAAGAACATGGGTGGATTGTTCACATTGTCCACACAAGGGCCTGAGGTTAAAGGTCAGGCTGAGCTCCTTCTGCCTTTCTCTGAAGTTCCAAAGATCACCTTGGATGTTGAATTTAACCTCAACAGGAAGATTGAAGGACACGTGACTCTTGATATACCAGGTGCACAGTTCATCCTCAGGAGCAACGTGGTCGGAGTATCACTCAGCCAAGGGTACCGAGGAAAAGTGGAAATCTTCACACCTTTCCGTCCTGTGTCACACGTAACTCTGGAGGGAGCAATCAAGATGGAGGAACCTTCCAAGCTCGTGGCTGAATTTAAACTAGTTGAGCCATACACCACACACAGACTTGAAATGGAGATTGAGCCGAATCCAAGAAAGGTGACAGTCAGTGCCTCACTCCGCTCTGTCTCGTACAGTGGTGTCAGCATCAACTTTACACTGGAAGGCTTGCAAGGGATGCGCAAGAAGCTGGATCTCCAGGTGAACAATGACAAACTAACTGCTGAATATAACATGAATGAATCTACTTTTATCTTCAATATCAATACCCTCTACCAAAATGTACCTCGCCAACTGTCCATCAGTGCACAGTTCCCATCTCTGCAGAATATGGCAGGTTCACTTATTGTCATTCTTGGGGAGATGAAACATAACATCAATGGCGAATTCGATATTAGCACAGATCGCGTCAAGGGAGAAATTCAGCTGGAGTCCACTCTCATCGAGGGCAACCGTCAGCTGAAATTTGACATCTCAATCCCAAGCCGATCATTCGAACAAGTTATTTTCGACCTCAGCCTAACTACCTCCCAGACTCACTCCATCCACTTCGAATTTGACTCAAGGAATGGTGTGCAGGCCAGAGTTCGCCTTGACACCCCCGCCATGGAAAACATTAATGCAGTCTTTGAACTCTCCGGCGCAGCAGCTCAGGTCACCATTGAGACCCCCTCTGACACCCACAAAGCTAAGGTGTCATGGCGCATGACCCGGAAGATGCCTGCTGATTACACGGGAACGGTTGAGCTGGATTCGCCCTTCCTAGGCCAGCCGTACAAGCTGAGTGTGCTCGTTGGTGGTGGTAGATTGAGCAAAATCCTTAAGGCAGAACTCCAGGTAGGTACCACCCAGCACCTACTTGAAGGAAACGTGTACCTGAGGAACGATGCAGGTGGTTTCTCCTTCACCGTTGAGACTCCATTCAAGAACATCGAGAAGGCGGTGCTAGAGGCTTCCCTGCTAAAGAGTGACAAGATCAAAGTACACGCCGCTGCCAGCCTTCCAGGGAATGAAAACTCCTTTGACAGTGAGTTTGACGTAGAGAAGAATGCTTTCATGGCAGAGGCAAAGTCCCCCTACATTCCAACTGGGCTTGCAAAGATAGAAGCAGCTCTGTATGGACACCCAACTGATATGAAGCTCAACGTTGTCCTCATGAATGCTGAAGACACCATTTCCGGCAACCTGATCGTGAAGTGTGAGCCTTCCTCTATGCTGTTCAAGCTGGAAATCGCCACGCCCATCCCCGACTTCCAGAACCTGAATGGCATGTTGAAGCTCACCATGGCGGAGCAAACCAACTTCATCTTCTTCCTCGACTACCCGATCACCTTCCGGGTCAACGCCAAGTTCTCCAACACCTCCAACCTCCTGACGAGCAACGTGAAAGTCAACACGTCCATCCAGCACTGGGAATACATGGAGGCGGACTTCAGCATGCCGCTCGATAAGCTTGCTCCGCGGGCCACCTTGGAGATCCCGGGGCACAAGTACGGGGCGGCGGCTGAGTACAAGTCAGACAGGTACACCAAGATGGCCTCGGCTAACTTGTTCCTGGATGATGAGGTCCACGGAGGCAGGTTCAACATCCGCACGAAGGCGCCGTACGACCTTGGCTATGAAATCAACTTCCTGAGACTCAACTCCAGATTCCACCTGAGAACTGACTCCTCATTCTTCTCACCCTTCATGTAGATCCCGCCAAGACACTGCTTTGTAATCTATAGCAGCAGCAGCCATAGTTCAATTTCTAGTCATAGCCTTCACACTAACAAATAATCCATATAACCCGTAGCTAGTTAAGTGTAGCAAGTAGTGAAATGCCTAAGTCTGTATATGACAAATAATATATCGGTGTATATAATGCTGTGAACACTTAAATGTTTCAATGCATGTATCTTTAATAAATGGCTCTTTAATACCAGGACTTTATTTCTTACCATTTATACTTAAGGCACAAACTAGACAATGCATTATAGCCTTGATGGATTATTGCTGAAAATCTTAAATAAAAAAAAAAAGAATAATACTGTACAACTAAAACTAAAGATATACACTTGGCAATAAAAATAAATAAAAATAAATAAATAAATGAAAAATAAACGAATAAATAAACAGAAAAAAGAAAGAAATATAAAAATAATTGGCGAAAGACAAAAATAACCCCCAGAACACGGATATAGTAAGAAAATAACGAGAGATAATTACACAGGAGATGAAACTTATATAGACTGAAGAAGGGAAAGATGAAGAGACAAAGATAATATATAGAAAATCCAGCAGTATGAGAGAGAGAGAGAGAGAGAGAGAGAGAGAGAGAGAGAGAGAGAGAGAGAGAGAGAGAGAGAGAGAGAGAGAGAGAGAGAGAGAGAGAGAGAGAGAGAGAGAGAGAGAGAGAGAGAGAGAGAGAATCAATCACATCAACCACATGTTACCTTCATATGCTACATTATTATTATTATTATTATTATTACTATTATTATTATTATTATTATTATTAGCTTCGAAGAGATCTCATAATGCAAGAGTGAAGGAAGGCTACGACCACTCCAGCTAATAATTAAATAAATAAATAAATAAAAACAAACAAACAAATACTAAAAATAATAAAAAACAAAAATAAAACCAAAAACGATAATAAAAAGTTAATAATAAAACCAAATAAAAAATAAAAAAAATAGAAATATGACAAAGTTGACCAAAAACGCAAGAAAAAAGAAAAAAATTAATTCTGACGTTTTCTTAATTTCTCTCTCTCTCTCTCTCTCTCTCTCTCTCTCTCTCTCTCTCTCTCTCTCTCTCTCTCTCTCTCTCTCTCTCTTCTTTTTTTTTTTTTTTGCCTCACCAGACGATTTTTCCAACTTATAAAAAAAAAACAGAGATTTTGTAGGGGGTCCATGGAGGCTATATTTTACGTCTCAAACCTCAATAATTAATAAATAAATATAAATATATAAATAAATCATTGCCGAACCGAATGAATGTATCGGGAGGTAAGAACAACGTGACAGCGATGTAGTAGTGGCAGTAGCAATGATGGCTGTAGTAGTAGTAGTAGTAGTAAAAGTGGAAGTAAAAGGTTGTGGTGGTAGTAATGGTGGCAGTGGTAGTAGCAGTGGTAGTAGTTGTAGTAGTAATAGCAGTAGTAGTAGCAGCAGTAGCAGTCATAGTAGTCGTAGTAATAGCACTAGTGGTAGTAGTAATTGTAGTAGTAGTAGCAATGGTAGCAATATCAGTAGTGGTAGTAGTAGTAGTAGTAGTAACGGTAATGGTGGTAGTAATGGTAGTGGTGGTAGTAGTAGTAGCAGTGGCAGTAGTAGTAGTTTTGGTACTGGTAGTAGTACCGGTAATAGTAATGATAGTAGTAGTAATAGTAATAGTAGTAGTAATGATAGTAGTAGTAGTAGTAATAATAATGATAGTAGTAGTAGTAATAGTAATGATAGTAGTAGTAGTAGTAGTAGTATTAGCAGTAGTAGTAGTAATAGTAATGATAGTAGTAGTAGTAGTAGTAGTAGTAGTAGCTGCAACCCCAGGCTCCCTTTAACATGAACCCATGACTCCCCAGTAAACTACACTAAATCGTCTGGCAGCGGCAAGGATCCGTATATACATAAAATGGAATGTGTGGCTGTCGTTCTGTCTGTCTTCTATGGCAATCGAGCGGGATGCTGTCAGAACTCTTTAAACAGCTCTGACAGGGATAGCTTTTGACGAGGAATTTACGTGTATACATTGCCAACTACTACCATGGCGCCTGTGATGGCCAGAATTAAGACTTGTCAGAAATAATCAAGGCAACGTGAAGGAAATATGGCAGCCAATCACCGTAGAGTTTTTTTGTTTTGTTTTTATTTCTCTCTCTCTCTCTCTCTCTCTCTCTCTCTCTCAATTCTACAAGCATATCATTGTAAAGGGTAAGTTAAGGTTGTTTCCTGACCCATATCTGTCTGATCAACTGAAACATATCGTCTGGCGGTGGTACGAATCTAATACATAATACATAAGACAAACACATTATACGTAACACAACACAAAATCACTTAATACATAATACGTAAGACAAACACATAAGAACAACACATAACACAAACACACGATACATGATACAGTACGTGTGTGTGTGTTTAGGAAGGCAGACCATCACTTGAGGGTCTGTCCTGAACTGAATATATTCGTGGTGGTTGGCAAGCATGAAATACAAAATAAAAATACATATTATTAAAAAGACCATTAAAGACTGTAACCTCATCATTTATAGGGCCTCTTTTTTTTTACCTTAGCTGAGGAAAATCGTCTGGTTGTTACTGCAATAAATGAAATAAATAAATAAATAAATGAATAAAATAATGAAAAAGACTAAATGCTTTTTTATATCCACAATTTTTTTTTAATACTGAATATAAGAGTTTGGGGATAGGAAAGTGGTCTAGATGATGATGATGATGACAATGGTGGTGATGATGAAGATGAAGATGGTGGTGGTGGTGGTGGTGACGATGATGAAGATGGTGGTGGTGGTGGTGGTGATGAAGATGGTGGTGGTGGTGGTGATGATGATGATGAAGATGGTGGTGGTGGTGGTGGTGGTGATGATGATGATGGCGGTGGTGGTGATGATGGTGGTGGCTGTTGTGATGCTGATGATGATGGCGGTGGTGATGGTGGTGGTGGTGATGATGGTGGTAGTGGTGGAGGTGGTGATGATGATAATGATAATGAGAATGGAATCACCGTAACAAAGGGGTTAAGCATCCGACATCACCGTATCTAAGGGATTATCTACCTACCTACCTATCTATCTATCTATCTATCTATCTACACCCAGACGCCTTAACCCCGGAAGCCCTAGCCTCAGACAAATCGCCCCCATGTCACCCTGTCCTCCGCCTTCAAGCTGTCCTTTCTCCAACACTAACCTTCCTCATCCATATACCTCTCCATCCCATCATTCCACCTCATCCTCGGCCTCTCCCTCCCCCTTCCACTCACAACGCTCTCCTAGTCAGTCTCTCAGTTATACAGCAAAATAAACGTTTCTGTAGTGAAGATGTTAAAGCATAGGAGAGGTAAAACTGACTAAGTACTACCCATAAGAATTCATTTTCTCTGAACAGATGCTCTAAAGAAAAGTGTTCCCATGTGCGTTGACTTAAATATCACACACACACACACACACACACACACACACACACACACACACACACACACACACCTTTCCTTAGGGCTCGCGGTAATGATATACAGAGAGAGAGAGAGAGAGAGAGAGAGAGAGAGAGAGAGAGAGAGAGAGAGAGAGAGAGTTTATTTTCTTTACCTCGTCGAACTAACAGTACGAGATTCCAAACTGTTATTACTGTTGAATAGCTTAGCACTGTGTCGTAAGAGTGAGTCATAGGAGCTAGAAAGCAAAGAGAAAGATAAGAGAATGGGAGGAACGTAGAAAAAAAAAAAGAAAAACAATACGAGAAAGGAGGAAATAAGAGAATGATAAGTATGATGATATTAAAGGTTGTCAACATTCACAAGGCAATATAGAATAGTCTCCACCAAAACATGTAAATAAAATAAATAAATAAATAAATCTCTACCACTCAATAACTTCTCAAAATGTAAAACTCTACGGATTCGTGTTGCCCCATTTCACGTAAAAACTTCTCAAGATGTATAAAACTCTACGGATTCGTGTTTCCCCATTTCACTTAAACAGTCCACATTTATGCGTTCACCTGCCCCCATGGAACCTTTAAGAGGTCTAAATATTTGTTTTAAAAAAGGAGAAAAACAGGGAACGAAAATGCAAAAGGAAAGATGTAGTACCGAACTGTATATTTTCAAAGAACAAGGGTACAAAGTCTGAAATGAATATGTGAAGAAAGAAATAAAGGAATGTCACCTATGTTGTCAAGCAGAAAGATGAAGAATGAGGAGGAGAAGGAGAAGGAAGAAGAAGAAGAGGAGGAGGAGAAGGAGGAAGAAGACAAAGAAAGGAAAATAAAGAAATGAACAAATATAATATAGTTTCCAACACAAGGAAGAAACCATGATTAGAACAACAGATAATTAAAAGCATAAGAGAGCAATAGAAATCATGAAGGCACACACACACACACACACACACACACACACACACACACACACACACACGAGAAAAAGTCTATAGTTCTTTCACCTTAACTTGGCCCAGATTTTCGTCCTTTTGCAGCTTAATTTACATAGCTCAGTGGTAGAATAAAACAGTACTATGGCCCTACATCCTTTCCATGGCACTTCTTCGTGACTACCATCTTATTCTAATGCTAATCTATCCTGGCAACTCAGCACACAAGTTAGAGAGAGAGAGAGAGAGAGAGAGAGAGAGAGAGAGAGAGAGAGAGAGAGAGAGAGAGAGAGAGAGAGAGAGAGAGAGAGAGAGAGAGAGTTTTAGACCAAGTCAGAGTGAAAGGAGTCTAGGAGAAACAACGTATCCAGAAAATATAATGGAATGATATAAAAAAAAAAAAGGGGGGGAAGGGGGACACTGGAAAGAGAATATTAAAGTTAGGAAAATATTAGTATGGAGAAGAATATTGAAAAAAAAAACTAAAAGGAATATTAGAAAAAGTTGCAAATATCAAAAATACAAAAAATATTTATCAATAAATAAAAGATACATTTAAAAAAAACTAAAGGAAATATTTTAAAAAGTTGGAAATCATGAAAAATAAAAAAAAAAGACATAAATAAAAACTATTTATCTATCTATAGCCCGAAGCCCTAATCCCGGAAAGGGTGGCCGCAGACAAAACGCCTCCAAGCCGCTCTGTCATCCACCATTTGACTACCCTCCCCCCAACTCACTCCCCCCTCCCTCATATACCTCTCAACTCCATCCCTCCACCTCATCCTCGGTCTACCCCTCCCTCTCGCTCCCTCCCCCTCACCTACATACACCTTCTTAGTCAGTCTTTCATTACACATACATTAAAAAAACTAAAAGGAATATCTGAAATAGTTGGAAATAATAAAAAATTCAGACAAAATAGGATTTCACCATGAATGAAAAATACAAAGACGACACACACACACACACACACACACACACACACACACACACACACACACACACACACACACACACACACACACACACAAAACGATTCTACTAGTGCTCGTCATGTAGGGGGTCCTTATGTAAGTGTCGATAATAAAGTACTTTGACACTTATCATGACTTAACACTTAGATTAGACACAGACTTTGTTACAGTGCTGAGAGAGAGAGAGAGAGAGAGAGAGAGAGAGAGAGAGAGAGAGAGAGAGAGAGAGAGAGAGAGAGAGACAGAGGGGGGTTAAAGGATTAAAGTTTAAGAGTGATGGATGATAGACGGGTGTGTGTGTGTGTGTGTGTGTGTGTGTGTGTGTGTGTGTGTGTGTGTGTGTGTGTGTGTAGGGTGAGGTGAAAATGGAGGTGAATGATGATAAAGAAGCTAAAGATTGAGTATGCAAAATAAATCGCTTAAGAACGGGTGCCACGAAGTCTCCCATGCCAAACAGAAAACGAGGTGAAAGGTGAAAGGGGAGAGGAGGGCTGTATTTATTAAGATTCTCAGCTAATAATCAGAAAGTGGATCATATTCATAAAAACCTTAACCAATATTTATAATTGAACTCAACAGTAATTAATTAGAGTCTGCATTCATAGAGATTCTTAGCCAATCTCTGTATTAAACGTTAAAGCAATTGTAAATATTCAGATAGTAGGCCCTATTCATTAAAAATCTTAACTATCTTCTATAGTAAACAAATACCCAGAATGATTAAACAGATAAAAGTTTGCATTCATAAAAGATCTTAGCCAGCTCCTTGATAAAACGTCTCCCTATCAGTTAATAATTGGGACACTGAGCCGTATTCATAAAAAATCTTAGGCAATTTTCACAATAAGCAAGTGTTCAAAGTAGTTAATTGTTAGGCGAGGGTCTGAATTCATGAACATTCTTAGTTAAATTCCGTACAAAGCAGTTCTTCAGTTAGAATTTTTTATAACTGTGATCCTTTATAACTCATTAATAATTCTCTGGCGGTAGTCTGATTGAGATGAAGAAATACGTTGTTGGACTGAAGGAGTGCAATAATGATAGAAGTATATGTCTATCTATCTATCTATTGTCAGACGCCTTAATCCCGTAAGGGGTGACCACAAACAAATCGCCTCCATGTCGCCCTGTCCCCCGCCATTTCATTGCCCTGCTCCCAGCTCACACACCCCCTCACTCATATACCTCGCCACTCCATCTCTCCATCTCATCCTTGGCCTCCCCCTCCCTCTCCCCCCCCCCTTTCCACCTCACTCACATACACATACAGGTAACCAAAGTATATAGACAGTTTATATTCTTTGATTATAAGCTCGCCTTCCTTGATTAGTTCCCCCTTTGAGTTCAAGTCAAAATGTTAGTGTTTTTTTTTATTTATTTATTTCATTTTTCTATGAATCGAGAATAATTCTAGTCTGATGGAATGGATTTTTTTCTGTATTAAATTGCTTTTCCTTCCTCTGTAACTAAGTAAATAAAATAGGTAAAATAAATGAATAATTAAAATAACTGTCTCCCTCTCTCTGTATTTCCTGCTGCCTATGATCTCCAGTCTTTCAAACGCAGTGTGTCCAGGCATCTCGAAATGAATGGATCTTGAATTTGGCTCTCTCTTGTATTTTGTTTTTCTCTTGGAGGGAACTGTTATTGCGGGCTCATGGCCTTTGGTTCCTTCTTCCTCGCATTAAAAAAAAAAAAAAAAGTAAAGTTTGTGAACTCAACAGACTGCAGGCTGAACTTGCCACCCCCCCCCCCTCCATGCAGTCCACTATCGTCCTGCCAATGGATGGGGAGGGAGGTGAAGGGCGCTCATATAACCAGGCAGCTCCTCGGCCCGGTTATATCAGTGCCACCACGCGAAGGCGCCCTCTCAAACTCCTAAGCCTAAGTGGGAGGGTATGGTGGAATGATAAGGTGTAGGGGCAGTGTATGTGGAACAGCTCCGTCCACTCAGTAACAAGGTGTCCACTACCAAGCCTTATCTCCCCTACAACCCTTATCTCCGGGTCACCCCTCTACACCACTCGAGGAAGGGTCACAGGTCAAGGGTTAGGGGGTGAGGGTGGAGGGGGGCAATCTATGGGTTGCTGGGTACTTAGCTTTGTTTTAGCGGACCATAACAACAACAAGCGACTCTCCACACACCTGCGCCAAACTATTGCAGCCAGTTTGTTAAAGTTTCTCTCCTTGAACCTCATAGACTATGTGACATCTTTATTAAAATGCCTCACTATGGCCAGAATTGAAAATAGCTAAATAGTTAGCTGATGTAACAAACAGCTGGCGCCTAGTACGCTGGTGCAGCTGACGCAACAGCAAACATGTTAAATCAGCTCAAAATTTCAAACTGAGTAACTTTGTATTTCATAAGAAAATTGCTCAGAGCTCTTCTTGAGCATATATTCGAACCATCATTAAAGAAAAAGGAAAAAGAATGAGACCCCAGGTGTACCACTTATACAGTAGGCCTGTCGACTTCGCTGCAGATAAAAATAACACCATTTATTCACACACACACACACACACACACACACACACACACACACACACACACACACACACACAGAAAAAATAGAAAAACGGTCACACGCACATACAAAGAAAAAAGGGTCAAGACGGCCCCTCCCCCCTTCACACACACACACACACACACACACACACACACACACGTAACAATCAACAACCCCCCTCATCACAGCGCCAGGCTTCATCACATCTGACACCTTAATCACCTTGTCAGTTATTAATTCTCACTCTAACTGCCCTTTTCTCCGTGGCATTGAGGGGCTCTTAGCACCTCTCCCGTAGCGATTTATCCTGCATGAAGTATTATCTTGTAAATTACCACAACTCTCCTTGTAAATTACCACACCTCGTAAATTACCACACATCTCCTTGTAAATCACCACACCTTTTGAATTACCACACTTCTTGTAAATCACCACACCTTTCCTTGTAAATTACCACATCTCTCCTTGTAAATTACCACACCTGTCCTTGTAAATGACCACATCTCTCCTTTTAAATGACCACACCTCTCCACGTAAATTACCACACCTCTCCACGTAAATTACCACACCACTCCTTGTAAATCACCACACCTTTCCTTGTAAATTACCACACATCTTGTAAATTACCCCACCCTTCCTTGTAAATCACTACACCTTTCCTTGTAAATAACCACACCTCTCCTTGTAAATCACCACACCTCTCCTTTATCGATTCATTCTTCAAATTCTCAGCACCTGTCCCTTATCTTGACCTGCATCTTTCACCCTAATTATTCTCCTGTACGTAACCATCTCTCCTTGACCGATTCATTCTTCAATTTTTCCCTTTTCTCTTTTAATTTGACTTACAACATCGACGCAATTTACACCACTAGCGTTTGGTTCCTTCTTCCTTGCATTAAAGAAAAAAAAAAAAACAGGATGTTAAGGTACCACAGACAGACTAAGTAGCTGACGAACACGCTCTACGGCATCCAAGCTCATGGGAATACAGACAAACGTACTGATAAAACCATCCCCAACGGCACTCAGACCCACCGTCCTTCACCTCGCCCGCCACAACAACAATTAACAAGATTAGCTGACTAGTAATTAAACCTTTCAGACCGATGACCTATTTATCTATTTACACTTTCATTCATCCAGGTTATTCATTTTCATATATATTTTTTTTCCTTTTGCTGCGCTTTTTTTTTTTTTGTCCTTTTTCAGTTTATTTCCCGTAGCTCAGTGGCCAACTAAGACAATACTACGGCTCTATATCCTCCCATAGCACTTCTTCGTGACTAGCATCATATTCTAGTCTTCGCATCTCAGTGGCAGATTAAAACAATGCTACGGCTCTACATCCTTCCCGTAGCACTTCTTCGTGACTAGTATCATATTCTAGTTTCATATATCAGTAGCAGAATAAGACGATACTATGACTGCACATACTTTTCCATAGCACTTCTTCGTGACTAGCATCATCATATGCTATTCGTCGTAGCTCAGTGGCAGAAAAAGACGATAGGACTACCACGGCTCAACCTCCTTTTCCACGGCACTCCTTCGTGACTAGCATCATATTCTAGTGTTAATCTATTGCCATTACTCAGTATTCAAGATGCAGGGATGGCAATTTTAGGCCAAGCGAATATGAACAGAGTATAGCCACATAGGAAAGAATAAGAAATAATGAGGGCAATCTCTCTCTCTCTCTCTCTCTCTCGTAATTCATTCATGTTTTCATCACGATAATATTCAGCTTTTGGGAGACCTCGAACTGAAAAAAGAAAAGCATTACAAACAGTTTTCGATAACCTCCATTACTACAAGAGGTGGTGCTGGAGAGGGAGGCCTTCACGTGGTGGCACTGATATAACTGGGCAACTCCACTGCCCGGTTATGTAAAAATCCCTCAGTACCCTCTCTGTCTGTCTGTCTGTCTGCTTCTCCCTCCCTCCCTCTCTCTCTCTCATTTATTCATCCGGGCAGGTCCTCCGTCCGGGTGCATGGGGGTCACCGCAAGAAGGGGTCTCATTCCATCACCTGCCTCGTAATGAAGGGAATTAACTAGTGCTATTATAACCCTACAATTCGAAACGCCTCTGCTACACTAAATAAGAAAAAACAGGCCTGAGGAAAATACAGCTTAGGACTGAGAGGTTATATGGCCACAAAATATAAAGGTAAAAAATCACTTATTCACACACTGACCTGCCAACTCTCATTTTTTCTTTTTTCTTTAATGCAAGGAAGAGGGAACCAAACACCAGACGCCCGCAAGACTGTTCCCTCTAAGACAAAACTTAAAACAAGATGACGAAGAGCCAAATTCAAGACGCCATCGCTGAAAACTCTTGCTGACACCAGGTTGCCAAATTCCGCTGTGTGTGTGTGTGTGTGTGTGTGTGTGTGAGAGAGAGAGAGACAGAGAGAGAGAGAGGAGGGGACAGTCTTGATCTTTTTTATTGTGTGTGTGTGTGTGTGTGTGTGTGTGTGTGTGTGTGTGTGTGTGTGTGTGTGTGTGTGTGTGTGTGTGTGTGTGTGAGGCCACCTTTAACACCTCAGAGGAATGCTATGGGCCTAGAAAAAGGACAGAGAGTGAGAAAAAGATATGAGAAAAACAGAAAAAACATGTGAATCTCAACGGTAATGAAATCCTAACCACGATGTAATTTTGGAGGCTAACTGACCCCATGAATACTCGTAATTTTGAGACAAGTTTGGGAAAGCCTCTCGTGCTGGAGGGGCCTATGCAACAGCTCAACCCTGGAATTCCCTATCTGTATTTCCCTCTGCCTACCACCTCCAGTCTTTCAAACGCAGCGTGTCCAAGCATCTCGAAATGAACCGATCTTGAAATTCTCCCCCCATCCTCTCTCTCTCTCTGTCTCTCTCTCTTTCCTTCTCTGTTTCACTCACTCTCTCTCTCTGTCTATCTATATCTATCTGTCTTTTTTTTTCTAACTTAAAGAGAAGGCCATCGCTGAGGAGGGCTTACGAAAGTGTTTCAATGTAAACTCATAAGCTTGGCAAAATGTTAGTTAGCTTGCACGGGGACAAGGAAAATAGCACAAGGATGGGTGGCACGAGGACAGGAAAACAGCACAAGTATTGACAGCACGAGGACAAGGATAGACAGCACAAGGACAAGGGTAGATAGCACGATGACAAAGATAGATAGCACGAGGACAGGGAAAATACCACGAGAACAAGGAAAACAGCACAAGGACAGGCGACACGAGGACAAGGATAGACAGCACGAGGACAAGAATAGATACCACGAGAACAAGGAACACAGCACGAGGACGAGAAAAATAGCACAATAATTCCTCTCCTGTAGCCAAGTTTAGCACCTTTCCATCATTAACAGTTTCGCTCGACTTAAAACCTTACTTTGCTACATTACACCAACTTCCCTTTTCTGATGTTATGATAAAGCTTCGATTCCTATACATTATATCACCATCCATTTTCTTCTGTGAATTGTCTGCATCGTCAATTTTCATGTCTTTAAAACAGTTTCAGTTTCAGTGTAAAGGCTGAAAGATACTGAAGGTAACTGTAGGTATAATTCTGCTATTTTTCGTGGACTCCTTCAATTGCAGTATGGGGGGGGGGTGACTACACAGGACATCCCGCCCCCCATCTATTTCCAGGGGGGGCTTTATCCCTCCTTCCCCCTGGAGCTACACCCAAGTCTAACCTAAATTTAGATAATGATCATAAAAACGGCATATTAAAGAAAATCCCTGGAATCGATGGATTGGGGTAAGTCGCTTGAAGTTAGTTAAACAAACCAAACTTTTTTTTTTTTTTAAATAGTAGTGGGTGGGTGTAGAGCCTTCAATTAACCCCTCCACTGTAATATCTTCTTTATGAATGAACAAAAAACCGTCTGGGAGTAGCAGATATGAGAAACAAAGATCCTCAGACTGAAGAGGGTGACGTCAAGTAGGTCGAGCCAAGTTAAGTAAGTCAAGCCCTTTTTTAATCAGCAGAGATTACGATAGGTGAGAGTGGAGGACCTTGACCGTGGGTAGATGTGTGGGTCTGGGGTATATAAGGCGAGGTGGGACGAGGCCAGGTAGCCACTGCAGCTCCGACTAGACCTGTCCTAGGGCAGTGTGAGTCGACAAGATGCGTCCAGTGCTCATCCTCGCCCTCGCGGCTTCGGCCATAGCAGGTAATAACATACTAAATATTTCCTTTTTCCTTTTTACGACGGTCGTTAAAAATAATTCCTTTCTACGAGTCATTAACAATACCTTTTAAGAGTCATTATACCTTTTTACGAGTCATTAACAATACTTTTTACGAGTCATTAACAATACCTTTTTATGAGTCATTAACAATACTTTTTACGAGTCATTAACAATACCTTTTTACGAGTCATTAACAATACCTTTTTACGAGTCATTAACAATACCTTTTTACGAGTCATTAACAATACCTTTTTACGAGTCATTAACAATACCTTTTTACGAGTCATTAACAGTACCTTTTTACGAGTCATTAACAATACCTTTTACGAGTCATTAACAATACCTTTTTACGAGTCATTAACAATACCTTTTACGAGTCATTAACAGTACCTTTTTACGACAGTCATTAACAGTACCTTTTTACGAGTCATTAACAGTACCTTTTTACGAGTCATTAACAGTACCTTTTTACGACAGTCATTAACAGTACCTTTTTACGAGTCATTAACAGTGACTTTTTACGAGTCATTAACAATACCTTTTTACGAGTCATTAACAGTACCTTTTTACGAGTCATTAACAGTACCTTTTTACGAGTCATTAACAGTACCTTTTTACGACAGTCATTAACAGTACCTTTTTACGAGTCATTAACAGTACCTTTTTACGAGTCATTAACAGTGACTTTTTACGAGTCATTAACAATACCTTTTTACGAGTCATTAACAATACCTTTTTACGAGTCATTAACAATACCTTTTCACGAGTCATTAACAATACCTTTTCACGAGTCATTAACAATACCTTTTCACGAGTCATTAACAATACCTTTTCACGAGTCATTAACAATACCTTTTCACGAGTCATTAACAATACCTTTTCACGAGTCATTAACAATACCTTTTCACGAGTCATTAACAATACCTTTTCACGAGTCATTAACAATACCTTTTCACGAGTCATTAACAATACCTTTTCACGAGTCATTAACAATACCTTTTCACGAGTCATTAACAATACCTTTTCACGAGTCATTACAATACTTTTTACGACAGTCATTAACAATACCT
Organism: Coenobita brevimanus; assembly: GCF_032717465.1. Taxonomy (NCBI): domain Eukaryota; kingdom Metazoa; phylum Arthropoda; class Malacostraca; order Decapoda; family Coenobitidae; genus Coenobita; species Coenobita brevimanus. The sequence goes on from NC_137010.1 coordinate 2,587,305, forward strand.
TTTTACGAGTCACTAACAATATCCTTTTCCGACAGTCATTATTATCACAAATTCTACCTCGATTTTACTGGTGACTACAGAAGGAATCGTGGGTAACGCGACAAAACTCATCCTTTTTACGACAGTCACTAACATCACCCAAAATCTATACCATCCGGCTCTCATATACTACAGCTGATAATATTAGTTCTGAATAACTGTGAAGAGAGACGCCTTCACCCATAGAACAAGGCGGTGTGGCTGCCTGATTATACAAACGTCCCTCACCTGCATCCCTATCCCCTGAAAGTGGGATGGTGCACTGCAGGAGAGGGGCAACTACAACCTGCAGTCCACTGGGTTTACATTCACATAAACCGGAGCTACAACAATTACTTCTACTATGACAGTGCTGGAAAAATTCACACTCTTTAAGTGCATCTCGTTTTCTTCCACATGTTCTTCATTCACAATCCCTCCGTCTCCATCTTATTACAAAACACTGAATTATAGTTCTGTACCTGCCCCAAATTCAGGTCTCTTTTTTAAACTTATTTCTCACATATCAGTGGCAGAAAATGCTATGTACACTTGCCACACCACTTCTTCGTGACTAACATCATATTCTAGTGCAAGTCAGTTTTTTAAAGTTAGCCTTCAAGAGAGAGAGAGAGATTTTAAGGCCAAGCTGAAGTAAAAATGCACAATCATACTTTTTAAATAAGCATTCAAGACAGAGGTTTGGCAATTTGAAGCCAAGATGAAGGAAAAGGAGTATAGCTATTCTCTCTCTCTTGTAAAATAATGTTCAGTGGATTCCATAGTGTATTCGCATGTTACTGGGACTGAGAATTCACAGCATAACACTACCGGTACCCTGGCGTGATAAGCGTTTTCACTCATCAGCTCTCGTATTTCTCATTTCCTCGTTAGATGTCTATTAAAACTGTCTTCATTGTAAACATTCATCACCTCTGTCTCACCTTCTTGCTAGTTTTCTCTGCTTAAGTCTCTCTTTTCATGGCAAACATGTTGTAAGGACTCCTGACTATGAATGTCCTTCGCTGCTATTGTTACTGCTCTTGTTAGCGATAATTCATGGCAGTTAGGGCTCTAGATGAATTAATAATATTCGTGGGGGTATCAAGGTAGCCAGAGCCACCCACCAGCCGCGTATGAGGTGACACTGTATTGAGTGACACGCCCAGTGGTTTCTTGTTGCCTAGGAAACCATTTTCTGCTTTCAGTAGTAACCACGTACACAAACGTAAACAAGATGGTCTACTGGGTTACTACGGTCGCACTAACTGTGGTCGATAAGGGTTTACATGCAGGGGATGGTTGGGGTTTATTGCTTAAATAATACTAATCAGGGAAGAGCGGCTGGTCACTATCGCCTTAAATTTTAAACTATGTAGCCTAGTTCAGGGTCCGTGCGCTCCTGGTGGGGCGATAAATGAGTGGGTAGTGATTACTGTTACTGGCCTAGACTTAAGGATAAACACGGTATTCATATATTTATGGTAATTCCACTGTGATTCACTCCACAGTCCCAGCTGGACAACGGACAACATGCGTGGATCACTGCCAAGAGCCAACCAACTTTGCATACGAAACTGGTAAGTTTACACTCACTTAAAATTACCTGTGATACTACTGCAACTCACGAGGCACGTGTAGTATACTTTTAAAATAATATCATATTGCGTTGCAGTTTACTAATTATTATGTATGTGTGATGCAGGTAAGAGATACGTGTACCAGTATGAGGCGAGGACGTCCACCGCCATCCTGGCCGCCCTCAACGACCACGCTGATGTCCACGTCACCGCCACAGCCAACATCGATGTCACGTCACCCTGCGAGTACACCCTCACGGTAACTGGACACACTGACGCCCAACACTAGATTCATCACCTCTCATCACTTCTGTCCTCATAAACCATCACAGTGACTGAAACCACGCTTATCAAAAAAAAAAAAAAAAAAAAAAAAAAAAAAAATCACAACCTGCCCTGAAATTTGTCATGACTTGTCACACAGATTCATCTGCCATAATCACTCCCACATGACTCCTAAGTTTTTACATCTTCTCTTGATCTGACCAACACTATTATCACTTTTAATCACAGCCAGACATCACCACTTGATGTAACCATTACTCTTACATATAAATTCAAGTTGGTGTGCCTCTTTGTCCTCTCCGGTAGTGTGTAGAAACTTTCCGAGTCATCGTCCTGCTGCAGAGACACACTGCCTTAGAGGAGGGGGTTCCTGGGGGAAAAGGCGTATGTACTTTTACCCTTCAAGTGTGCTGGCAGTTAATATATGTAACATGAGTGGTTTCAACTCTTCTTATAGACTGGTTCTCCATTTTGATGACTGAGGAAATTCACAGGCGAACTGTTTACCTCTGCTGGTGTCAATCGTCAAGTGTGCATTAAATATCTAATTTAAAAATTAGTGAAAGCACAAAATCCAATGACCCGCAAATCATCGTTGATGAGAAGAAAGTTCCCCTGGAGTGGATAGCTTTCCAGGACAGAGGTAGACCCCTTTGGGGTGCTGACCCCAGTGGGATGTAATCGAAGACGGGCTTTTGATGGAAGTTCTAATAAGATTACTATTATTTAACGTGACAAGCATTCTTACTGGATCTCACCAAACCTCACCACCTGATAACTATCTCGTTATAATGAATGTGAATACCTAAAAAAAACATTCTAATTACATTCCATCAGAACCTGAACACATCATGAACAAAGTAATCAACTGACTCATGTCATTACAACTGCTTGGGCTGTCAGCATAATAATCACCCTTACTTACTGTCATTATCTACTTTAAATCAAACCAAATTCTAATCTTCTCACTGCCCGGCTTCATCACTCTCAGGTGGTCTGATGTTCTGCTTACAGTTGACGGACGTGAACTTGGAAGGGTCATCGCACGCACAGGAGTTTGCCGCCGCCATCACACAGTCCCCAATGCGCTTCTCCTTCCAAGATGGGCGGGTGGAGTCTGTGTGTGGTGAGGTGTCTGAGCCAGCCTGGGTAACCAACTTCAAGCGAGGCGTTCTGTCCACCTTCCAGAACTCCATGACCCACCCCGGCCACCAGGTACTGTACGGTATCACCCACTGTCATGTTCTCGTGCATCATAGTAGACCGTCATGTTCTCGACCATCAGAACTATGTTGCTCTTGCCCAACAGCAATTACTGTATCTTTACATGTGACCTCTAAACCTATGTATTACAAACTTATACATTTACATATACAAGTCATGGACTCATCCAGATATTAACCCCTCCCATCGCTGCCACAGGATATCCAGGAGACGGACATCTCTGGCACGTGTGTCACTCACTACAGCAGCTCAGTGGACGGCAACGTACTGACTGTGGACAAGGTTAAGGATCTCAAGTCGTGCACTCAGCGACCTGACCTTGCAGCGTACCTCACCTCCACTGCCTATGTCAGTGACTCTCCCATCCAGAGCCTGCCCATCTTCAACAGCGACAACAAGTGTCATCAGACCATTGAGGGAGGAGTACTGAAGACAGCCGAGTGCCATGAGACCCACAAGTTCCGGCCCTTCTCCACCCAGGAAGGTGGCGCCGTCACCACCGTCAAGACCACTTTGGTCCTGGTGTCTCATGACCAGCCTGCCGCAGCCTCACCAAGTAAGTCACTGACTACCCTCATGTCAGTTACACAAACATGCTCACATCCTTACTCTCGTTCCCTTGCCAATTAAGTCAAGCCAGTGTTTGTACCTGCAATTCTGTTCATACTGTCGCAGTTACACAAACATGCTCACATCCTTACTCTCGTTCCCATACCAATTAAGTCAACATCAGCCAGTGTTTGTACCTGCAATTCTGCTCATACTGTCACAGTTGTACAAACATGCTCACATCCTTACTCTCGTTCCCTTACCAATTAAGTCAACATCAGCCAGTGTTTGTACCCACTATTCTGCTCATACTGTCACAGTTGTACAAACATTCCCTCATCTTTTGATTCACAGGCTACGAGTTTGTCAGGAAGTCTCCAGTGTTCGAGCAGACAACACCTGCCTCTACTCAGGCAGAAGTGGAGGTTGTCAACCAGATTCTGGCAGACTTGGACCAGGCAGCACATGGTGAAGTCCGTCCCCAAGTGCCCACTCTCTTCTCCAACCTTGTGGCCTCACTCAAGCCTCTAGACTACCCCACACTCGCCACTCTCTACTCCAACACTAAGGAACCCCACTCCCACAAGTTCCTCGTTGACGCCATGCCTTTGGTGGGAACTGCTGCTTCTGTAGGCCTCGTTAAGGACATGATCATCAGTGGTGACCTCACAGGGGCTGATGCTGAAGCTTGGTTCACCTCGCTGGCCTTCTACAAGAACCCAACATCGGACATGTTCACTGCCATTGCAGTAAGTCTCAAACACACTTTGCCATAACTCAGACACATGTATATTTTGTGATACATATCAATGTCTCGCAATGTACAATACAACTGACTACAAAACATAATTCTTTTGCAGCCTCTTCTTGAGACTCACAACAAGCAGGCCATCCTGGGATCATCTGCCCTTGTCAACACCTACTGCAAACTCCACCATGACTGTGAGGCTGATGCCGGTGTCCAGCAGGTCCTCAGGGCCATTGAGACTAATCTTGGATCTTCCTGTGGCGCCATTAATGAAGAAGAGAAGATGAAGGTGCTCGTCGCTCTCAAGGGTCTTGGTAATGCCGGCCACTGGGTTGGAGCGAGTGAAGTCTTACAACGATGCTACACTGAAGATAACGCCATTGAGATTCGTGTGGCTGCCATTGAGGCCTGGAGACACACTCCTTGTGAGTATGACCGATCCCACCTTCTGGCTGCCTTCCAAGATGAGACTCAGGATTCTGAGATCCGCATTGCTGCCTACTTGGCTGTCATGACCTGCCCAACGGAGACTGTCATCGCCACTGTCAAGGACCGACTCACCTCCGAGGCAGTCAACCAGGTTGGATCCTTCATCTGGACTCACCTCTCCAACCTGCAGGAGTCAGCCGCCCCAAGCAAGCAGTGGGTCCGCGAGCTGATCGGGGAGGAACTTCTCAGCAACAAGTTCAGGAGTCATGCCCTTAAACTGTCTCGCAACTTTGAGTCTTCAATCTTCTCTAATGAACTCAATGTTGGTGCAGCTATTGAATCTAATGTAATTTTCTCATCTAAATCCTACCTGCCACGATCATCCATGCTCAACCTTACCCTTGATCTATTTGGTGAGTCTATTAACCTCTTTGAAGTGGGTGGACGCTTCCAAGGAATTGAATCCTTCCTTGAACGATTCTTTGGGCCTTCAGGCTACTTCCCACAAGAGATGGTGGAGGGAGTCCTCAAGAGTATGCGCCAGCCTAATGGTGAATCAACCACACTTGAGCAGTTCCTTGACACAGCCACTGATGACATTGAAGGCTCCTACTACCTCCGCATCTTTGGCAATGAACTGCACTACAACCACTTCCATGGCCTTGACAACCTCCTCCACACTTCCAACCCTCTTGACCTGTTGATGGAGCTCGTCCGTGGGGGTGACATCGATTACACCAAGTCGTTCCAGCTCATCGACTCTGACTACTCCATCCCCACCGTGTGTGGCCTCCCGGTCACCCTCAACGCCAAGGGCACGGCCACGCTTGCCCTCAGGATGAACGGCAACTTCAACGCCAACAGTCTCACCAACTTCAACATTGAGGGCCACTTCCATCCTTCCGCTGCAGTGCAGATGGACGGAGTCATGATGGTTGACGCTCATGTCACTCGCAAAGGACTCAAGATCTCATCCACCCTCCACACATCCACCTTTGTCGATGGCAAAGTTCACATCAATGGAGGAAAGTTGGTTGATGTGGCAATCAACACACCAAAGGACAGGGTCGAAGTAATTGATGTTAACACAAAATTCTTCATCATGGAAGACAACACTTTGGTAGAGACGGACGTAGAGGGTAAGATCCACTACGAGGGTTGCACACCTGATGTCTTGGGCGGACACCTGTGTGGTGAGCTGACCTTCACTCCTATGACGTTCAGCAGCCCAATCTTCCCTCTCAATGGCCCATTCTCCGCCCAGATCTACCTCCAGAAGACTGACACTCACACCGGATACCTCTTCCACTATGCATACAATCCTCAGGCTATTTCAGTCATGTTTGACACTCCGGGCTCTCAGGTGCCTCGCAAAGTGTCTCTTACCTTTGCCACAGCTGACCAAGCAGTTATCCTGGACATCAACACACCATACAAATCTGCACGGGGAACTGGTCAGTACATCTGGCAGGACAATAACAAGCATCTCAGAGTTGAGGTAAATCTGGATAACAGTGAAAAATACACAATGGATGCTGCTCTTCGAGTTGGTGATCAGAACACCATCCAACCTTCCCTTGTTATAACTTCACCTAGCGGACCAATCCTGTCTATTCATGGCAATGTTGGTGTGCGACTGGGTGAGCAGCCCTACTTCTCTACACAGGTCGACTCACAGTATATGCTCCCTGATGGCAGTCAACACAGAGTCCAGTACAATGCCTTAGTCAAGAAGGAAGCTGCTCCAGAACTTACCACATACTCCATCATCTTTGACTTTACTCCTTCCCAGTACCCTAACTTGGCTATCAGCCTCCACTCCACCACAAAACTTGCCACTTTGTACATGGAAACTAAGGGACAGCTGGCAGTAGCATCTGTTAACTGGGACCTTGACAGTTCTCTTGCTTTTGTCAATGACGTCAATCACAAAGGTCTCGAATTACACGGCAGCATCAAGTGTCCACAGAAGAATATCGAGATCGGTGCTTCATACATTCTTGACCTTGTGAGCAGCAAAATGAGTATGAAGGCCCTGGTTCACCTCACTCCTACCATGAATTACGGCATTGAGCTTGACTTCAACAAGGTGGCAGATCAGCATTACAAGGCACACGTAGGTTCAAACTCATTACGATACATAAGATACAACTTCATAAATTATTAAAGTAACAGGACATGTGAGATACTTAAGTGCATAATACAGCTCCACATATTATTATTATTATTATTATTATTATTATCATTATTATTATCATCATCATCATCACAGCAGGTAACACTAAGGCACTGCTAACCATACCTCACTTCAGGTTGTAGGAAGAATGGGAGGCCAGACACTGGAATTCAACGGAGAGGTGAAAAACGATTCGGTGCCTGGAAAAATTAACGCCAGCGTGGTGTCCTCTCTTAAGACGTCCACCCACAACATCGCCTTCAAGAGCGTCATCCACGGAGACATCGAGAAGGCTGATGTTGACGTGAAGCTGAGTGTCAATGATCAGCTTTACGCCATCAAGCTTGAAGGAACTCGCACCTCCATCTTGGTTGACATCAACGTTATTAAGCACATCTTGCTGAGCGCCTATGTAAGCCATTATAAATGTACTTTTATGGCATTGGACAAACAAAATAGTGTGAAGGCTTTTTTAAAACTAATGTCAATAAAACATTATCATGGTATATTTGAAAAATGATTGCTTTGAGATGCTATCTCAGTTCTAACAAACTTTATTTTGCTACTTAATTACTATTTATACTGTAAGAACCAGAACAAACAATTTATCGCCGTTCACTGAAAGGAGGCCTCATAGATTTATCAAAATATTAAGTGATCAAAACAAAACTCAGCATAATGACAATGAAATACACTAATAATCAGAATATGCTGCTTCACTTATTCATGTACCTTCAACAGGTGGCTGACTCTGGAGACGTGAAGAAGCTACACATGAGTGCTGAGTGGGACAAGGATGTGGATCCAACAAAGGCTCTTATTCTTGACGGCACCCTGTCACAGGAAGAGCTTCGTGCAACTCTCAGGTTGGTAAAGCATTGATACAAAGACAAAATCTCTGTACTGACGATAATAAACTATTTCCCTTTTCGCCGTCAATGTCTTAAAATACTAAATCATTCAACATCATTACAGGGTCCTTCAGAGTGAATTCGTTGCCAGTGTGAGGAAGGTCGCTGATGGAGTTGAGTTGGTTGGTCAGTGGGCACCAGATCAGAGTGTGGTGGCCAAGGTCCTCTACTCCCTGGCCGATGTCAAGTCCCTGACGCTGGCCGTTGAGACGCCGTTCCCTGGGTGGCTGAAGCAGGACGCCACAGTGTCCGTCGCTGTCAGCCAGAACCAGCTCAATGCTCAGGCCATGGCCAACTGGAAGAACTCCCAACAGATGGCTCTCACCATCAATGCCAACCTCCAGCCTGGTGTCACCAACAATGCCCTCTACACCAACGTCCTCTTCAGCAGTCCCTTCAGCAACTTTGAGCGCCTCACCTTCGTCCTGGACCACAAGATGGCCGCTGTTAACATCAACACAAACATGGAGGCCACCTGGAATGACAAGAAGATCAACGGAGTCATCCTTCTCACCCCCACTGAAAATGGTATTGATGGAAGTGCCACCTTCACCTCTCCTTTCACACAGGAAGCAGCCATAACTCTGCACCACGAGCTGGTCCAAACCAAACTGGCCTCCTCGCTCCAGGCCAAGTATGGCCAACACGTATCCACCGCCACACTTGAGGGACACGTTATTACTCAGCCAGGTCATGACATTGCTCTGCACTTAAAGGTGCCCACTCCTTTCGAGTTTGTGCCCGAGATTGACGCCAGTGTCAAGTACGTATTCAATGGTGCTGTTCTGGCTTTCGTTACTGAGGGTAAGATTGGAGAGACCAAGATTATGTTTAATGTCAACGGTGAGAAGACTGTGACTGATAGTTCAACATCAATCACAGGAGACATGAGATTCATTACTCCCTTCACCTTGCCTTTGACTGCCTCTCTGTCACACACCCAGAACGGCCAGCAGTTTACAACCAATATTGAGGCACCTGGATCCATCAAGATCCATGCTGATGGACATTATATTTCTAAAAACGATATTGTCTTCAATGGCTACCTCACCACTCCAGTTGGCAAGTCTTCACTCACTCTCATCCACAAGTTAGATGGAGCCAACGTAAACTCAGCCATCGAAATGTCAGTAAATGAGGAACGCATCGGTGCCTCTGTTAATGGAGTTCTTGACACTGCTAACGCTGTGGCCAAACTTCAGGTGGACATCATTTCCTCCCTTAGAGGCCTCGATGACATCAAAGTCAACCTGGACACCAAGAAAGAAGGAAACAGCTGGACTACTACGATGGTCATCAGCAAAGGAGTGCTCTCTGCAACCCTCGATCATTCCCTCACCTTCACTGATTACTTCAACTGGGAAAACAAGTTCCTCATCAACAAAGCATTCGAGATGAGCAGCAAGATGAGCCACAGCGGTAGTTTGTACACCTTCGACATGGAGTCCAAATATGGTGATTATTTCTTCCACGTCGCCACAACTGCTGACCCCAAGTTCTCCGGTGATGCTCGTCAATTTGATGGTCAGGTTATTCTAACCTCCTCATGGACGGATCCCTTCAAGGTTGACCTCCACTATCAGGATGACGGCAGTGAGTTCAAGCCCACTCTCAGTATCGAATACAAGCCTGGACAAGTTATTCAGCTGGCCTCCATTATGAGGATTGACTCTTCCTCCATCCATGCCGAGTCAACTCTGGTAACTCCATTCTGGCAACCTTTAGGCTACAAGCTCAACGTTGCCTGGGAGGCAACCAAGACTGTGACTCTTGAACTGACTCGTGGACCAAATAAAACAACCATCACCGTCAAGGGGAAATGGGAAGGACTGTTGAAGATGACCAGTCATATGGAAATTATTTCCACATACCTCTCGCAGCCCATCACAGCTGAAGGATCTTATGACTTTTCTTCACCTGAAAAAACTGTGTTCGTGGCAGTCACCAAGGATCAGACCTACAGTATTACCGCTGCCATCTCAGGCCAGCCCACCAATGCCCACTGGCGCGCCATAGCTGCACTCCCCATCCCTGCTGCTCACGACATTCTCATCCAGGGAGAATATAACATCGCTGCTCTGCCCCTCACTGCAAAGACTGAACTCACCCTCAACTCCAAGAAATATGTGGCTGATGTTAGTGTAAGCTCCAGTGCCATCGATATAAATATGGATGTAGAGGGCTGCAAGGGTCTTTTGGCCACTCACTGGGACTACCAGGGAACCAAGGGGAATCTTGACATTATATTCCAGTCACCAATTGACATGATTGGTGATAAGGCCATTCACGCAATGTACGATGTTTCAGAGGAGATGAAGAAGGTCAACATTAAGTATAACGAAGGTGCTGGTGAACTGACAGTCACTGGTAAAATTGTTGATGTGCTTGCTCCTGAATTCATCGTGGAGGTTGTCACTCCCGTGCCTGAAATCAGAAGTGCACGAGCCGAGGTTACGTGGAACCTCAGGAACCCCGTGAAGACCCTTGACCTCAATACCCACATCAACAACAGCCCCTACACCCTACACCTGGAAGCCTCTGCTGACAGTCTCCTCAAGGGTCACGTGGCCGCCAAGACCACCACCTCCATCTCAGGCTGGACTACCTTTGGTCTTCAGGCTGTCCTTGACTTGACCTCCACACCACTCAAGGCCGTGATTCTCTACGAGAAGGAAGAGGTTGCACACAAGGTTGAAGGACACCTCACAATTATGCCAACTTCATTCAACGGCGAAGCGACCACAACCATTCCTGGATGGGAAAAGGTCTCCTTTAACGGCGACATTACCTTCCACGATCAACATCTGACTGGGAAGATGGAGTTCCACTGTCCAGCAGACACTTACTACATTAGATCTGATATGCTCTTTGCTCTGTTACCAAAGATCAAGTTGAGCATCCACACTCCCATCGAACTTATCAAGAACATCGAGTTCAACTTTGAGGTGGCTATTACAGAAACAGACATCAGTACCAGCGCGTCCTTCCGGCGTATGGATGACGTTATATCTGCAGTTTTCAGCCTACAACGCATGCAGCAGATTGGTCTTGGACTTGCCAGGCTGATGATACAAACACCATTCCCCGGCTACACCACCATTGAGCTACTGGCCAAGTATGACTTCACTGGTGACGTTAAGATGGCGGACATGGAAATGAAGATTGAGGCCACCACCCACCACCTCTCTGCAGCTGGTCAGGTCAATGGCAACACCGTGAACCTGGACATCATCACGCCATTTGAAGGCTTCGAGACCATCAAGATGATGGGAGAGTACGTCATCTCAGATGGCCAGTTCTCCATCATGGCCACAGTTGACAAAGCTGCACAGAAGTATGATTTCCACTTCGACGTCTCAGCAGTCACTAAGGAATTCTCCATCACATTAGCCACACCAGTAGCACCAATAAAGACAGTCAAGGTATTTGGCAAAGTTGAAGTTGTTGCCCAGGGTGTGCACTCCACTCTTCAGGCCCAGGTGAATGATAGGGCAGTTACTCTCAAGGTAATGGTAGATGCAGCTCTCCTTAAGTCTACTGTCAGTGCAACTCTGGAGACCCCTGTTGATGGCTGGAATGCACTCGTTTTTGTGGCTAAATACGACTTCACTGCCGAAGAGAAAAGTGCTGGCATATTACTCAAAAAAAATGATGTGGAAAAGGCATTGGGTGTACAAGCCAAGTGCGGCCTGGAACATGGATACTTCAAGATCCACACACCCATTGCAGGCTTCGAGGAGCTTGGTGCAGAGTACATTATGACGGTTGACACGAGCAATCTGAACATGGAGGTCACTCTCAAGGTCAAACAGAATGCTAATGAATGGGTCTTCACATCCAAGGCTCAGTACACCGCCAACAACATCTACTTTGAGTTCACGACACCATTTGACTTCATGAAATCAGTCACCTCCACACTGACATACAATCTGAGTGCCACCAGTATGGACGCAAATCTACAGCTGACCTACAACCAGTACAACTTCGTAATAGCAACTGTTGTCAGCATCTCTGCACCCAAGTCTGAGATTAGTTTCCAGGCTAGCACGCCAATCCCCCACCTGGAGCACTTAGCGGTTGTGGCCAAGTATGAGATCAACAATTCCGACGCTCTAGCTTCAGTTATCACCAGTGTGGGCCAATACTCATACAACTTCCAGGTGGCTGGTCATATTGAGGACACACTTGCTTTCGTCAAATGCGACCTTACCTCTCCTCTTCCAGGATGGACTGAGGTTAAATTCGAGGCTAAAACTGAGTTCACACCGGAAGAAAGTATCATAACAGTTTCTCTGATCAGGGATGGTAATGTCAAAGTGATTGATATTCTGGGTAAAGTCATTGGTAAAGCTATTGACTTCAACCTCATGACTCCCTTCGATTTCCTCCCTGACTTCACCTTCTCTGGTGCCTTTGATCGATCCAAGAGATCCTTCGAGATGAATCTGGTCAGTGACGTGGCTCAGGCTTCTGTTATTGCAAGCTTCCAGATAGTGAAAGTTCACATCAAGACACCATTTGAGATCGCACGTGAGATAGTTCTGGAGATTTCGAAGGTTAGCGAGGGAAGCTACAAGGCTGAATGGAGAAGGAATGAATACTATGCTGTAGCTACTCTCGAGAGACAAGGCATGAGCGCTGCCATCAACGTGGAAGTCCGCAGTCAAATTCCAGGTTTGGAGGTGATGTCTCTTGCAGGTAAACTGAACGTGGAGACACTTGAAGCCTTCCTCAGCGGTGCCATTAATGAGAAGAAAGTCGTCATTATTGCCTCTGCCACCATCGGTCCTGTTGGCCACGTCAGCATCCACGTTGAAACTCCGTTTGAAGCATTTAAGACAGTAGACCTCCATTTCAATTACGACATCCAGCAAAAGGCAGCAAAGCTGGAAGCATCCTCCACCTCATCAACATTCCACTTCATGCTGGAACTGAGTCAGTCTCACGGTATTAAGGGTCACCTGCTTTTCCCCAACCCAGAGAAGGACACCGAGCTTATCATCAACCTTGGCCTACCTTCGGGCAAAATCATTATTACATCACGTTTTGCTCCCATCAAGAAGTTCATATACCAGTACAACATTCAGCTGGGAACACCTACAAGAGTCGATAGCACTCTCCAGATAAATGACATTGAGCTGTTCAAATCTGAAGCCATGGTTAACACTGCTGAACCTAAGGCATATCTGGAAATAAGGCTCCCTAACACTGTCATCTTCTATCAACAACAAGCCTTCTCCTCCATCACCTTCAGCTTCACACGCCATGGTGAAACAGAGAGGCAGTTCAGCATTGATGTAACAGCAGGAGGAAGCCTACCAGTTAAAGGATCACTGGATGTTGTTATCAACAACTCATTCTTCCAGCCTCCACACAGTGTCAGTGGTCATATGGAGTTTGATATCACCCAGGATCGCAAACATATTACTCTTCAGGTGAACCCAACACAGAGCAAAATATACAAAATTGATCTTAACTTTGGCATCACCCCAAGGGCCGGTGACTTCGACTTAAGAATTACCACGCCAGACAAGAAGATGGCCCCCTGGAAGCACATTTCAGGCAACTTCAACATTCAGAACTTTGACGAGGTTCACTTTGGCATCACCTTTGGGGAGATGACCTACACACTGGACGGTAAACTTGGTCTCTTGGAATCAAACCTGGTGGTGACAAGAGGACCTCAGCTGGAGAACATTCTCTTCCAGTGGCGATTTATGCCAAATGACTACTACCTGAAGTTTGGTCGTGTGTCTAAGTACGCCATGCTCAAACTAAAGGTCAATGTCCAGGATATCCGTCATGCTGAATTTGAAGGAGGTTTCAAGGCTGGACCACTGATGTCAGAGGAACTTCTCTTCACCTCAAAATGGAACTTGGGTGATGGGGTTTTCACAACAGACGGAACACTGAACTACGGTCAGTATCAAGGCCAACATCATATTGAAATCAATGTCAACGTTGAAGCTTACACCGCCACTCTTGCTGGGACAATCACATCCAACGTCCCCGGTCTGAGCCAGGCTTCATTTACGCTGAACATTAACCTGGACCACAAGCTTGTCGTCCATGGGTTCATCACATCGGAGGGCCAGGAAGCCGAAATCAGTGTTAACTTTGATAACATTCACCTTGACCATTCTCACAACACTGCACAAATTCGCCTACCTTTCCTGCCACCCAGGTTCTCAACTATGCAGCTCACCCTCAGCCATGACTTCAGGAATGCTGGAACTAAATCAATCTCAGCCGTAGTCAACCTTGCTGGCGAAGAACACTCTATCAATGCTCAACTGCAGTACTCTGAAGACCTATACAACAGCAACTGTATCATTGATGTCAGGTCCCCGATTCTTGGTGACGGGCACATGAACATCGAGTACATCATCTCCAGCATTCACAAAGTCGCAGTGAAGGCTTCCCTGCGCTGCAATACCCCTGCTGGTGTAGTATACATGAACAATATGCTCGAGTTCAACTGGTTAATGGCTGAACGTTCGTATGATGCCAGCCTGACTCTTTCTGAGCAAACCATTGGCTTCATGGCTAAAGTCTTTGCTAACCTAAACATCAACAATGGTATCCACCTCTCTCCTGGACTGGTCTGGAATGATAAGACTCTCTCATTGGCTCTTGATGTGAACCAGGAAGCCCTTTCTGTAGAGCTCAATACACCTTTCGTCAACTTTGAGTCCATTAAAGTGCTGTGCAACTACAATCTCGCAGCCAGCAATAAGAAGGTTACCCTCATTTACGAGCGTGGCACCACCAAGCTGGAAATGGCCGTCTCACTTAACATCAAGTCCATCAAGAAAGGCAAAATCAACATTACCTTCACAACGCCCTTCGAGATTCTAAGAAATCTCAACATCGATGCAATCTGGAAGAAGAATACTGCTGAGCTTAAATTCAAGGTGAATGACTATGAATCCAAGGTGAATACCAAACTTAATCTGGGGCTTCAGAATTCTTCCATAGAAATCCTCACCACCATCCCCGGGTTGGAAGTAATCAAGCTTGCAGGATCTTATGACGTGCATGGCTTCCTCGCTGGGTCCATGAATGAAAATCACCAACTGGCTGGCCTGGAACTTGAGGTTGAAGGACACTCCATTGCATTCATTCTGCAAGGCCTGCGCAGTGCAGAGAAGATTAATCTTGATTTCGGTCTCCACAGTTCATATGACATTCTCAATGACCTTCACATGATGCTGACAGCAGAATTCCATGGCCAGGCTTATATGGGCAAATTTGAGGTGAAACTACATGAACATGAGTTCAAGACAATCAACCAATTTGAGATGCAAGGACAAAATGGATTCTACATCAAGAGTATGGTGGATACAACACTTACTTCACATCCAGCTCTCGGTTTAACCATAGGCCGTAATGGTGAACAACTTTCACTGACTATTGACTATGGAGCAGTAAAACTACTTACTCTCTCCATCCAGGGTAAAGACCACTTCAAATCTGGCTTCACTGGACTCATTGACATCCCCAACTTTGCCTATGAAGGAGGTATCGTGTATGATGTATCTTATGGAATCGAGGCCATTAATAAATTCTACATCACCATCAATGTTGACCTCGGCAATGATGGACAAAAAATTGAGGCCGAGTTCCGAGTTGATCACGAGGGTGTTCGAGCCCGCCTGAGTTCCCCAGTGACTGGCAACCGCAGCCTCCGCTTCCGCCGTGATGTTACTGCAGACAGCTTCTCCGCCGAGGCTGCCCTTGACCAGTACAGCATCCAGCTGCGAGGAGGCTTCCAGGAGGGTGACTTCAAGCGTGGAGCTCTGTTGCAGGTTGATGTCATGGGCTACAAGTTCCTCTTCGACCTTCTCCTCCAGTCTCAGGGTCTTCAGTACACGGAGGGCAAACTGATCATCATGACGCCCTTCGCTGGCTTCAGGAACATGGGTGGACTCTTCACACTCTCTTCCCAAGACCAGGTCATCTCAGGTCAGGCTGAGGTGCTCCTGCCATTCTTCATCACACCACAGATTAAGGTTCAGCTCAACCTTGACCTCAACCAGAAGATGCAGGGACACCTTACTCTTGATATCGCTGGTGAACAGTTCATCCTGAAGAGCAATCTTGCTGGAGCATCTTTGGCTGATGGCTACGCCGGTACCATTGAACTGCACACACCAATTGGTATAATCTCTGACATCGTTCTAAACACTTCCATCAAGATGGTGCATTGGTCCTCGGTGGAAATTTCACTGGGCATCAACGATAAGAAGGTTACAGTTGGGTTCACCTTAGATGCAACCACCTTCAACAATCACCTGGAAATCCACTTTGGAGGTGTACCTGTCAAGCTCACTGTGGATGCTAAGTACCCATCTCTGGACAACGTGGAAGGCTCTGTAGTCATTGTGATGGGTGAGCAGATTCATGACATCAGTGGTGCTTTGGCCATTGTGGACAAGCGTGTTAAGGGATCAGTGAAACTGCAGTCCAGCTTCACTGAAGGACAGCCAAGCATTGCCTTTGACATCTCCATTCCAAGTGATAACATGAATCACATTGTCTTCGATGTGACCTTCACGGCCGCTGAGACTCATTCCCTGTTCCTGGATGTGAACCTGGCCACCGGCATCGCTGCCATCGCCAGGGTGGACACTCCCCTCTTGCCAAAGGTTTCTGCCAGCCTAACCCTGACCCCTGCCAGAGCTGTGCTGGCCCTGCACACGCCCAGCGGAGACCACAAGGTCAACCTCGGGTGGCGCGTGACGGCCAGGCTGCCGGCTGACTGGATCATCACTACAGACGTGACGTCACCCCTGCTGCCTCACAGATACAGCTTCAATGTTCTCCTAAGTGGTGACGCTGCCAACATGGTGATCAAGACTGAACTGCACATAGATGACGTCAAGCACACCATGGAAGGCAAGGCCATCATTGCCGATCACTCTGGAGAACTTTCCCTCACCATCAACACTCCCTTCAAAAACATTAACAAGCTGGGTCTGTCGGCCTCCCTCACTCTGGGTGAACAGA
Organism: Coenobita brevimanus; assembly: GCF_032717465.1. NCBI lineage: Eukaryota > Metazoa > Arthropoda > Malacostraca > Decapoda > Coenobitidae > Coenobita > Coenobita brevimanus. The sequence continues at coordinate 2,604,234 of NC_137010.1, forward strand.
GTGAGTTGCTGATCAGCGCCACCAACAAAGACAAAGTCAGCAGCATCCACGTGACCTTCGACCTGGTCAACAGGAAGTTCCAGGTGCTGGTGTCGTCTCCCTTCATCCCTGTGGGCGAGGCCAGCATGGAGGCCGTCCTTGTTGGAAACATGGAACCCAACATGAAACTCAAGATGTCTGCCAAGTACGGACCCAAGACCCTGGCTGCTGTCCTTAACCTCAAGGTGGTGTCCCTTAACAACATGCTGGCCAACCTCAGGCTGACCACACCCTTCCGTGGCTACAAGAAGATGAACTTCCTGGTTAGCTTCGTGAAGGACGATGTCGCCACAGTCACCGTCACCATCGACAAGCCCATCACCCTCAACCTCGAGCTTCAATTCAGTCACGTCAGCGATAAGATCATGGCAGACCTGAAGCTCGACACCTCAATCCTGGGCTTCGAGCTGCTGGAGGCCAAGATGGAGATGCCACTCTATGTGTTCGCCCCGCGTGTGTCTGTGGAGATGGACATTGGCGGTTCCTCGTACGGTGGCCACATGATGTTGAGGACCCGGGCACCTTACGAGCTGGGATGGAGAGTTCACAAGGAGCACATAGGCTACGGTTTCCATCTCAGGACTGATTCCTCATTCTTCCCTTTCCTTCCTTAGGTCCTCCTTCATTTCCTGCGCTCCTTACCCTCCTTAGATCCTCCTTCGTTTCCTGCATTCCTCTCCTTCTTTAGGCTCTCTATTGTCTTCTGCCTTGTAAAATAAGTGAACCTATCTAATGCTTATGTCTTTATTCCCAAATCTGAAAAATATGTTTGACGATGTAAATTCTCACTACAACGACTGCACACTATGTAAAATGCACTTGTTGTACGATGAACTACTCTTAGAAGACTGTATAGTACCTTCAAAGGCCATTAGGAAATATACATCTAGAAACAGGTGTAATTATTCAGTTCCTAAAATATCAATGGCCAAAAAAGGCAGAAGCAAAACAACTATTTATTCACTCAGGAAGAAAGAAAGGGACCAGAACTGTAGCTGATGTTCCGCTAAATAAATCAATCAATAAAAAATGATGGAAATATAGACTGAAGGTAGTATTAGACATCACTGAAAATAGTTAGTCCTGCTTGAGGGCGGGGAAGACAGGCAAGGCAGGAGTGGACTAAGTACTGTACAATGCCATAGCGAATAAATCATGTAAAAAAAAAAATACACACACAATAAAGACTACGAATCAACTACTCTCTTTTAATCAAGATCCCCGTATGACTGATGATGAAGGGGGGGAGGGGGGGAAATAAATAATAAAATGGCTCTTCTCTTTGTATGTCTTGGCTCTGTGACATCCGTGACTCCTATGGTTGTATTATTAGTGACTGGTGATTTCCTGACACCTCTTCCTTAGCGATTTATATTGCACATTACACCTCAGTATCCTCACGTTACTGACGCAAACTCAGTCCATTGTAAACGGTATAAATAACACACTAGAGAATCTTATGTTGAAACAGTCCAGATAAATCGCTACCGAAGACGTGTTAACGATGTCTCCCATGTCAAACACCTCTTCCTTAGCGATTTACTTTGCACAGTACACCTCAGTATCCTCATGTTACTGACGCAAACTCAGTCCATTGTAAACGGTATAAATGACACGCTAGGGAGCTTATGGTGAGACAGTCCAAATAAATCGCTACTGAAGGGGTGTTAACGAGGCCTCTCATGTCACTTATAATAGTCTTAAATTCCACACAGCACACTCGCTCCACAAAGGATCTGAAACCTTTCCATATTTGCTCTTTGAAACAGTGGATGATGAGATTGAAAAATAACCTCCATTAACTTTTTTTTTGAAACTATATACTTACTAATTTTTTATTCATTATATAGAAAGAATTTATATAGCAAATATGATGAACGATCGATTGAGAAATATTTAACCATATACAGTATACATAACTGCTGTTTTTATTAATATATCACATAGAAAAAAATTTATATAGCAAGTAAAATAGACAATCTATTCAGAAATATTTAACCATATATATACTTGTTTCTACCCATACATAATATAGAGAGAATTTATATACAAAAAAAAAAAAAAATGACGATCCATTTATAAATATTTAACCACACATATACTTGCTGTTTTCATCAATACAGCATACAGAAAGAACTTTATACAACAAATAAATTAAAAGATGATCCATTTAGAAATATTTACCTTTATGACGTGAACTACAACAACGCTCATTTAGAAGTCACTGATTACCTGGTTTCAGACACCTTTGGGGGCGAGTGTACAGTGAGGCAGAATTGTTATAGACGGATTTACACTGACTCTCTTCCTCAGTATTACCCTTAAAAAAAAAAATCACATGTACCTGTATTTTGGAACTGGGTGAAACATTTGGGTATTTGAATATTTAAGTTTACACTGAATATCTCTCTCAGTATTACTCTTCAAGACAAAAAAAAAAATCATATATATATTTTGAAATTGGGTGAAACATTTGGGTATTTAATTTATTTGATTTTACACTTAATGTCTTGCTCAGTATTGCCCTCCAGGAACAAAAAAAAAAAAAATCCATATATATTTTGGAATTGGGTGAAATATGTGAGTTTTTGATAATCTGATTTTACACTGAACATCTTGGTCACTATTACCCTCGAGGGACTAAAAAATAAAAAAAAATCCATATATGTATTTTGGAACTGGGCAGTACATTAATGCATCTGGCTGCTTAAGGTACGGGACATGAAGCAATCCAATACGCACAATGAGTCAGTGAACGTAATTTAATGGCAATAATAATTCATGTACTGTATCCTGGTAAACGTGAAAAGAAATAGGCAAATCTAAAAATAACTGGAAAAATAACTCGGAAAAAATAAATAATAATAATAATAATAATGATAATAATAATAACAATAAATCCTGTTCCATGTATAAGGTGGGGAAATCGGACTCATGACTCATTTAAGCCTTTTCCTTCGAGACAAATCAACGAAGGAAGTCCTATACTCCTCTCAATTTAACTTGGCCTAAAACTGCTATCTCTTAGTGCTGAATGATGAGTTGTAGGCTTATAACAGGCCTATACTAATCCAAGAATATGTTGCTAGTCACGAATAAGTGGTATGGAAAAGAACAACAGGCCTATACTAATCCAAGAATATGTTGCTAGTCACGAATAAGTGGTATGGAAAAGAATAACAGACCTACGATATATATGTTGCTAGTCACGAATAAGTGGTATGGAAAAGAATAACAGACCTACGATATATTTGTTGCTAGTCACGAATAAGTGGTATGGAACAGAACAACAGGCCTATACCAATCCAAAAACGTTACTAGTCACGAATAAGTGTTATGGAAGGGATGTAGAGCCGTAGTATTGATTTTGTCTGCCACTGAGCGATGTGAAATAAGTTTAAAAGGGAAGGCAAATCCAGGCCACGTAAAGGTAAACAAACGCCATTACTCTCTCTCGGCAGTGTGAGCTACGAGGCTGTTTGCATCACATTTAGTGGTGGAGAAGGGGACATGCTCTGACACGAAGACAAGGGGGGTGAGGGGAGGAAGTTTCCTATTTCTGACATCTTATTTCCCTTACGGCACTTAGGGAAGGCATGGATATAGCTCAATAATAATAATAATAATAATAATAATAATAATAATAGCAGTAGTAGTAGTAGCAGTAGTAATAGTAATAATAATAATAATAATAATAATAATAATAATAATAAATCCCAGTTACACGTGGGAAATTACTACATGTTACATCTTTTTCCTACAGGAAGAACGGGGAAAATAAAGTACACTATTTTCCCTTCGCTCTAGTCCTTCCTAGAAAAATAAATCTAAGTTAGGAAAGGAAAGGAATCGTAAATCTCTCTCTCTCTCTCTCTCTAAGTTTGGAAAGGAAATCAATCGTAAGCATAATTCTCTCTCTCTCCAGCTTAATAAAATCGTCTGACGCAAGATAAAATACAAAATTCGTAATTCCCTATCACACTGTTAACCCCCAACTCGATTTTTGCCTTATAGGACTCTGGACATAGATTTGACACCCCGTTCCCTGAGGCTCACCAGTCCCCCATACGTGTTACACACACCTTCACATGTCACCTGCCTTTGTACTATTCCAAGCCACTTAATAAACTTTTCCAGGTGAAGAAATTACAGGTGTTTTCATTAACCTCTTCATTACTGGGGCGCTTTCGATCGATATATAATAAGCCGCCTTAATGTTGGAAAGGGTGGCCACAAACAAATCGTCTCCATGTCACTCTGTCATCTCTTCAATTCACATGCACATCTCTTTCATCACCTCCATGTCACCCTGTCCCCCCCCCCATCAG
>NC_137010.1:2611100-2758600 GCF_032717465.1 Coenobita brevimanus
ACTCAAACGTTTAAAAAAATACAAGGTAAAAAACTTTCAATTAATTTATGGCACACCGTAAAAAAACAAAACTTTTATTGTAAATATTAATAAGCAATGTTCAATATATCGTGGGATTATTATTCTAAAAACATAAAAACCTGGAGGAAATCTAATTCAAGTAGGCCAATTCTAGACATCTCAAGGACGTAAGTCATAAAATGTTCACCACCTGACTGACGCTGTAGATTCTTCGGTACATATCGAGTATAAGTGATAAATATTAAATAGAAAGATAAAATAAACATGCGTGGTAAATAATGAATACATGAAGATACAGGAAAGTTACAGGAAAGTAGAAGGTATAAATATTAGCATCTATACTACCCACCACAACCAATACCACCCTAACTTTCCCAACCTCATCATCGCTACCGACCTAACAGCCTCATCCTTGTGGTAGTGGTGGTGGTGGTGTGGAAGACGCGGTGTTACGTCCGTGTGAGAGGGGGCGAGCAAAGGTGATGAGAGTGCAGAGGTGTTACCCAGCTGATAGGTTAAAAGTGTGGTTATTGTCTATAGCGAGATGGTTGGACTGCACTGTTACTGGGGTTAATGTCGTCATCATCATTACTGCCGGAGAGAGAGAGAGAGAGAGAGAGACAGCTCCTTTCTTAATCACTCAATCAGCAATTTAAAAGACACCATGCTTGTTTTAAAATGAATCCCCGTACTGATGTTAGCCGTGAGATAGCTGATGTCTCCTACGGGCTGGAACCCGTACCAACATCACCTAATTACTTCTCAACAGGTACTGGAAACAGGTGGGGAAAAAAGGAAATCTGAGAAGTAGGATGCGATCAGTTAATATGGTTGAGTCTCATCCTCAACTTTATTTCTGTTTACCTGAGGCTGAATGCTTGCTGTGTGAGAATGCTGATTGTGTGGATAGTTATCAAGTTTGTATACAGCCACTTTTCTCTTCCATGATGGCGTCTCCCAGGGTTAATAGTAGCTGCTTATTTACTCTACTCTGTTCACTTTAACTAGGCGTAAAACTACCGTCTCTTCATCTTGAATGTTGGGGTATGACATTAGATTAACACTAGAATATGACACTATACCCTTGCTGGTCTAACTTGGCCTACAACTGCCATCTCTCCATCTTGAATAATGAGTTTTAACAAGAGATTAATACTAGAATATGATGCTAGTCACGAAATGCTGTTGTAAGGGGGGTGTAGAGCTGCAGCAGTCTTTTCTACCACTGTGAAATAGGCTGCAAAAGGACGAAAATCTGGGCCATGTTAGAGTACAAACAATACAGTCACGAAGAAGTGCTATGGAAAGGATGTCGAGCCGTAGTATTGCCCTATTCTGCCACTAAGCTACAGGAATTAGTCTACGAAAGGACGAAAATCTCTGCCATGTTAAAATGAATGAACTGCACCTTCCTAATCTCCATAAAATCGCAATACGTCAGTCAGAATATAATGCAGAAACAGGTATCATATAGTGCAGGGTTTAACTCCATGTATAGTTTAAAATGCTTCTTACTGCTGCCATAGTTTATTTGTCTTCACCTAGCAAAGATCCCTATCCCCTTTCTACTCAGTTGGTGGCCAAGTGTAGTCAGACTTGGGGATAAATTTGACTAGCAGACCAGCTACAAACATTTTTTTTTAGTACGGCGTGGACTGTAGTAATGGGCAGCCTACAAAACTCTGAATCTCCTCCCATCTCAAACGCTCTTTTCTATGCTTTTTTCATCTCTTCTTTCTGTACTTTTTCCATCCCCCTATTTTATTAATCCTATTAGATTAAAATTTTTGTTTTCTAGTTTATATATATATATATTTTATTAACTGTATGATAATCGGTACAGCAATTACTGATACGGTACACGTAAAATACTTCCGTGGAATGGGGCAACATGAACCCGTGGAGTTTTACATATTCTAAGAAGAGGTCTGAGTGCAAGAGAAATTCTTAAGCAGTAACTCGCCTATTGTAGCGTGAACTCTGCTCTAAGGTTGAAAAGAAACATCCCCGGTTGCCAAGGGGCGTTTTGATGAGTAACATCTTCAGGTACGCTTTTTCGTTTTGGAGTTATGACTCATGAACAAAGAACGAAAAGGAGAAAGAAGGAGGAAGAAAATGGAGGAACAAAATCGATATTTCTGTGTCCCGATTTCGCGACTCCTACGAAGGTTGGCGGGGCTTGGCGTGTAGCTTTGCGCTTAAATATTGAAGGTCTTTTAGTTCGTAGGCTTCAAGATGGGCTTCGCGAGCGTTCTGGTGCGCGGGCCCTTAAACCTTATGTACCGTTGGTCACACATGAACCTGGGACAGTGCCTGTGTGAAATGGAGGTCTTGGCTACATAATCTGCCGTTCATGCATCAGTTACTGGGTCATTTCAACTATTAAATGACGCCTCCGTTCATTGATGTTAGTGCCACCAACAAACAAGTGATTAAGTCAAGCTTGTCAAGTGTGTCGAGTTCCTCTGTTACGCAGTGATCCTGTCCCAGGTATATATGTTGCCAACCGTACATGGCGCCCTTTGAACCTGATCCCTACGTAGTAACATGAGGAAATATTGAACGACTAATACGCATGATAAATCGCTATGGAAAGGGTGTTACGAAGCCTCTTACTCCACTCAGAACGCCTCCCAACAAGGCATGGGTGGCAACAGCGCAGGGGAGGACAGAGGACAGTGGTGATGGTGATATGGTAGGCAGGGTGGGGACCTTGACCGGGGGGGGGGAGGGGGGACTCATCGGTACACAAGGTGGGACGACAGGAATTCGGCGTCATCGTTATCGGCGTCAGCATCATCGCCGTCGCTAAAATTCGCATCATCATCATCGTCGTCGTCGTCATTATCATCATCATCGTCGTCGTCATTATCATCGTCGTCGTTGTCATGATCATCATCGTCATCATTACCACCATCATCATCGTCGTCGTCGTTGTCATCTTCGCCGTCGTTGTCATCATCATCATCATCATCATCATCATCACATCATCATCATCGTCGTCGCTGTCATCACCATCATTTCCCTGTTACCGTCACATTCGCTTGAGTTACCTAAATCGCTGCAACATCGACATTTATGCATCGGTATCATTAGAGACGATACTGAAAGTGTATTATGCAGAATAAATCGCTAGGGAAGGGGTGTTAAGAAATTCCCACAGCCACTAAAATATAATCCGAGTCAAGCACCCTCTCCTTAGCCACTTATCTTGACTATTACACCATACTGTTCTCTTTCACGCTACTTGTATCAGTCCAGTATCAACAAGGATTGCTTAAATATCATGCAAGAATATATCAAGCTACCGTACGCAAGAATAAATCGCTAAGGAAGTGGTGCCACGGAACTTTCTTAAGAGACAAGACGGGGCCGGGGTTGTATTAGTCGGTAGTTGTAGTCCCAGGTTCAATGTAGGCCCAGTGGACTGCAGGCTGAAGTTGCCCTCCTCCTGCAGCCCACCATTCTCCCTCCTGGGGCGGGGATAAGGATGCAGTTAAGGGAGGTATACTGTATATAACCCAGCAGTGGAGCCGCCTGGTTATATCGGCGCCACCATGTGAAGGCGTCCCTCACCACGTAGTTAAGGGGAGTCTCTATAACCCAGCAGTGGAGCCGCCTGGTAATATCGATGCCACCACGTGAAGGCGTCCCTCCCCAGCAGCGGGCCAGGGTGAAGGTCGCCGATATGAGCACTGTCCCTGATGTCACGTGAGTCGCGATTTTTTTTACCCTTCTGTATGTGAGACTCCGAACCATAATTTTTTAACTCTCCTCTACGTGAGACTAAGAACGAGAATTTTTGGACCCTCCTGTATATGGGACTACGAAGTATAATTTTTGAACCCTCCTGTATGAGATTCAGAACGAGAATTTTTGGACCTTCCTGTATATGGGACTACGAACTAGAATTTTTGAACCCTCCTGTATGAGACTGCGAAAGAGAATTTTTGGACCCTCCTGTGGGCTGATGTCACGTGAGCTAGAATATTTTGGGCACGCCTGTATATGCTACTAAGGCCATGTGAACTAGAATTTTTGTGGCCCCCTGTGTATACGCGACTAATGCCACGTCAGCTGAATTTTTGAACTACCCTGTACAGCATATGCGGCTGATGTCACTGAGTCAGGGATTTTGAACCACTCTGTAAATTAGGATGGTGTCACGGTTAGTTTTTTTTTTTTTTTTTTTTTTGAACCACTCTGTATATATAAGGCTGATGTTACGTGTCACGAATTTTTCTCTGGTCTTATTTCTTCACAAAATTGAAAAAAAAATTGTAACACGTAAAGTAAATCGCTGAGGAAGAGGCGCTACGGAGGTGAATATGGCCAAGGCGGAAACAAACGGTCCACCAGTCTGACCGGCCAAAGAGCAAGACAAGAGAGGGAGGAGGAGGGAGGGAGGAAGAGGGAGAGGAGAGGGAGGGAGGGCAAGAGGGTGGGGATAAAGAGGGTTAGTGAGGTAGGGAGGGTGGGGGTGGAGGATGGGGGAGAGGAGGGGAAGGCGGAGGGGGTGTAGGGGGGGGGGTAGTTGGGTAATATCGAAGGGTATATAAGGTGCACCGAAGGCAGGACATGGCAGCCAGTCAGACGAGACCTGTCCTCGGGCAGTGTGGGTCGGCGAGATGCGTCCAGTGCTCGTCCTTGCCCTCGCAGCTTCGGCCATTGCAGGTAACCACACCTTTCATATTCATTAGGAGAGTCGCAGGCGATGTAGAGGGAGGCCTTCACGTGGTGGCATCAATATAACAGGGCGAAATCACTGCCCAGGTGTACAAACGTCCCTCAGCTCCCTCCCTATTCCCCTAAAAACAGGATAGGGGACTGCTGAAGAAGGGCAGTCCACTTGGTTCACGCATCAGACGAGTATAAGGGCACAACAGCAATAACCACAACACCAGCTACTACTACTACTACTACAAGAGGGTCACTATACTCCTTTTACTTTAAGCTGGCTCAGATTTTCGTCCTCTTCAAGCTTATTTCACGAACGGCAGAAAAAGACAGTGCTACAATCTAACATCTTTTCCATAACACTTCTTCGTGACTAGCATTATAATGTAGTCTTAATCCACTGTTATAACTCAGCATTCCGGGGTGGAGAGATGACAATTTTAGACCAAGTTAGAGTAATAAAAACTATAGCCCTCTCATGATCTGTACAACTCTAGTATTCCATTCCAGTTAAAGAGGGGATTTCATTAAGCGTCATAGGGACCTCGACGTTAATAAAAAATAAAAAATAATAATGACATCAACAGTATACGAGTTCTACCAGGCATAAAAATAAAATCACAAGAATCTTTACTATATATATATACTTTTTTCTGCTTTTAAATATGAGAAAAATGTTAAAATGAAAGTTATAGTATGCATATGTTTTTAAAAAATTTAATGTCTCAGGCACAATGGCTCAGACGTTAAAAAATGTGTGTGTGTGTGTGTGTGTGTGTGTGTGTGTGTGTGTGTGTGTGTGTGTGTGTGTGTGTGTGTGAGGGAGAGAGAGAGAGAGAGAGATCCACATACTCCAGTACCATTATCTCTCGAGACATATTCCATGACTCACACATCATGGCCGCATCATGTTTAGTGGGAGACAAAAACATTCGCCTATTTCACCTCTTAAACTTGTCACTTTTCTCTGCTGGCTAATATAACTGAATCAAAAGACTTGGTACGTGTCTCTGCTACGGTGATTCACTATATGATGCGTCAGGGAGGAACGTAACGAGTGTGAAACAGTAGGCGAATGAGCAACAAAGGTCCCCTCATCTCCAGCCTTTCTCCCTCTGATTAACATATTGCCAGTAACGTGGGAATCGAACTCGGGACCCTTCAGATAAGAACCAGGTAGCTTTCCGCAGTACCGCCAGCAGGTAAAAATTGCCTCGCCTTGTCACATACCTGGATGGAAGGTACTCCCGCCCCCACTACAGGCATGTGATAACGTAAGATCACTTTTACCTGGTCGTGGTACAGTGAAAGGCTGCCTGGCACTTATCTGAAATCCCGGGTTCGATTCCTGGTATTACTGTCGATTTATTACTGTATTAGGACAGATTTGTTTCACCATTTCTCTCTCTCTCTCTCTCTCTCTCTCTCTATGGAATTCGAAAATAAAGATAACAGGAAGCAGACGACACTTATTATTTTTTTTTTTTTGGGGGGGAGGCACAGATCAGTCATCAGTGTCGGTTCCTGTAGATTCACCTGGTAAAATTTCCAAAGTTCATGGAGTTTAAAAAAAAAAAAAAAAAAAAGCAGAAAAGATGACAGAAAATTTGGACGCGGGTTATAAATACGATCACCGTGAAATGTTCCATAATGCGCGTTCAGTTATCTCCGAGTCTTATCTCCGCTATCGCCATGACATCCACAGGTTATCGCCAGTGTTGACGTTTCACCATATCCCGCCCGCTGCGTAGGGGTGTGGTGAGATTAGACAGGAGCGTTACATTTGAGTACATGTAAGGTATGGTACTGTTTCGTAGAGATGTAATGAAACCAGATGATTTTGTCGAGTGGTTCCTTTAAAGTCTGTACACTAATAATAATAATAATAATAATAACAATAATAATAATAACAGCAACAACAACACCAATAATAATAAAACGTATGGAAACTGAAATTTTGATAAAGCAAAGAGTACAGAAGGAAAGCAGAGAACGAAGAGGGAAAGCATTATATGAAAAAGAACATGAAAGAGAAGTAGCAGTAGTAGTAGTAGTAGTGGATGTAACCCCAGGCTCATCTGAATGTGACCCCAGTGGACTGCCGACTGACGTTACCTTTCTCCTGAGTCCACTACCCTCCCAGGCAACTGAGCCACCCAATCATATCAGTGCCACCACGTGAAGGCGTTCCCCCCGACCACCACCACCACCAACATGAAAAACTGCATTGTAACGATAGCTTGAAGGACCGAATGGATGGAATATAGAGGTGAATGTTAAGAGTTACATAGACACACAGACCACACGGCTCCCGCGGCCCTTTCTAGATGGTTTGACTCTAATACTACAAATATCACAGCAGTCTAATTACAGGATTTAAGAGCAGGAGAGTAAAAGAGATGGAAGTCGGGGTTATTCTCTCTCTCTCTCTGTTCCGGGTTAGTATTCAAGTTATGGAAGTGTCCCGATTCCGTCACATGAAAACAAATCGACCCTAGACTTCCAGTGTATATTCTAACTTTTTTCTTTTTTTTTTTCTTTTCTTTTTTCCAGTGCCGACGGGCCAGCGCTCCTCCTGCTCCTTGGAATGTCACGAGAACGTCATTTCCTCATACGAAGCGGGTAAGTACACAGCAGCACAGTACGTTCACCCTAGGCATAGATTTACAGTGTCTGTGTCATCATCACTTACACCATCAATAGCACAGCCAGATTCTCCTGGGCATAAATGTACAATGGCTATCATCATCATCATCACTGTCATCATCACCCATGCCAAAACGAGATCCTCCTTGACATGAGTGTAAATAGTTGTCATCGCCATAATCATCATAATCATCAGTACGTGTTAAGATGATATTCAGTGTACTATTAAGACATTCCTAGACCAAAATTAAGATGCTTATTCCATCATCAACATTATTATCATCACCATTGATAGCAGTTGCGGGCTTGTATGGCAAATACATCGATAAGGAATGCGTTCCGACAAGACCTATAAAATCACTTTGAATATGATGATACCGAGATGTACGGAGGATAAATCATTAAAATGGAAGTGTTACGAAACCTCAAAATACAGTTAAAAATACAGCTAGACTACGCCCATTGCAGGCAAGAGATACGTGTACCAGTATGAGGCCAGGACGTCCACCGCCATCCTGGCCGCCCTCAACGACCACGCTGATGTCCACGTCAGCGCCACAGCCAGCATCGATGTCACGTCACCCTGCGAGTACACCCTCACGGTAACTGGACACACTGACGCCCATCATCACTCTACTCATCACCTCTCATCATTTTTTCTTACACATATTACACAGTTGGTACACGATTCCTTCAGTGACGTGTTTGGTGTCCGTAAGAGAGGAGGTTGTTCCCTGGTGATAATACTCTCCAAAGTAGTTTCGACGTTATAGGGAGGTCAGCCTCGCAGGTAGGATGACCCGAGATGGGCTTATGTCTTGTCTGTCTGTCTGTGGAAGCCAGACATTACTAAAGAGCAAGGCATATTAACTTCTACCTTCAATATGTAGAAAGTTGATGAATACAACGTGTGTAATAGATTGTAACTACCCTGATGGAAGACTGGTGTCACTGAGTTGATGGCTTTCCAGTATGGCATTGGACTCCCTTCGGCGTGTAGCTGGAGAGGTTCATGGTGGTAGTAAGTTCTAATCACAGTCTATCATCATATAATGAAACCAACACTTGTTACTTTTCCTGCCAGCCTGTCATCACCACCTGATATGATCACCATTCTTCACTCGTACATGTTCTCATCATAGCCGGTCATCATCGCCTGATTTCCACTACCTTATCAGAACATCTCAATCTCAAAAGCCTTCAAAACATTCCATTACAAACTGAACACAGTGAGACTCGTGATTCCTGTCAATACTACAGCCAGGACTGTGATTGCAATAATTTTATCAGCTTTTAATCGTACCAAACTCTCTCACTGCTTTGCATTCAACACATTTACGTAATCTGTTGCGTTTACAGTTGACGCACGTAAACTTGGAAGGGTCATCGCACGCACAGGAGTTTGCCGCCGCCATCACACAGTCCCCAATGCGCTTCTCCTTCCAAGATGGGCGGGTGGAGTCTGTGTGTGGTGAGGTGTCTGAGCCAGCCTGGGTAACCAACTTCAAGCGAGGTGTTCTGTCCACCTTCCAGAACTCCATGACCCACCCCGGCCACCAGGTACTGTACGGTATCACCCACTGTCATGTTCTCGTGCATCATAGTAGACCGTCATGTTCTCGGCCATCAGAACTATGTTGCTCTTGCCCAACAGCCAGCAATTACTGTATATTTACATGTGACTTCTAAACCTATGTATTACAAACTTATACATTTACATATACAAGTCACGGACTCATCCAGATATTAACCCCTCCCACCACTGCCACAGGACATCCAGGAGACGGACATCTCCGGCACGTGTGTCACTCACTACAGCAGCTCAGTGGACGGCAACGTACTGACTGTGGACAAGGTTAAGGATCTCAAGTCGTGCACTCAGCGACCTGACCTTGCAGCGTACCTCACCTCCACTGCCTACGTCAGTGACTCTCCCATCCAGAGCCTGCCCATCTTCAACAGCGACAACAAGTGTCATCAGACCATTGAGGGAGGAGTACTGAAGACAGCCGAGTGCCATGAGACCCACAAGTTCCGGCCCTTCTCCACCCAGGAAGGTGGCGCCGTCACCACCGTCAAGACCACTTTGGTCCTGGTGTCTCATGACCAGCCTGCCGCAGCCTCACCAAGTAAGTCACTGACTACCATCATGTCAGTTACACAAACATGCTCACATCCTTACTCTCGTTCCCTTACCAATTAAGTCAACATCAGCCAGTGTTTGTACCTGCAATTCTGCTCATACTGTCACAGTTGTACAATCATTCCCTCATCTTTTGATTCGCAGGCTACGAGTTTGTCAGGAAGTCTCCAGTTTTCGAGCAGACAACACCTGCCTCTACTCAGGCAGAAGTGGAGGTTGTCAACCAGATTCTGGCAGACTTGGACCAGGCAGCACATGGCGAAGTCCGTCCCCAAGTGCCCACTCTCTTCTCCAACCTTGTGGCCTCACTCAAGCCTCTAGACTACCCCACACTCGCCACTCTCTACTCCAACACTAAGGAACCCCATTCCCACAAGTTCCTCGTTGACGCCATGCCTTTGGTGGGAACTGCTGCTTCTGTAGGCCTCGTTAAGGACATGATCATCAATGGTGACCTCACAGGGGCTGATGCTGAAGCTTGGTTCACCTCGCTGGCCTTCTACAAGAACCCAACATCGGACATGTTCACTGCCATTGCAGTAAGTCTCAAACACACTTTGCCATAACTCAGATACTTATGAATATTTTATGATACATATCAATGTCTCGCAATGTACAATACAACTGACTACAAAACATAATTCTTTTGCAGCCTCTTCTCGAGACTCACAACAAGCAGGCCATCCTGGGATCATCTGCCCTTGTCAACACCTACTGCAAACTCCACCATGACTGTGAGGCTGATGCCGGTGTCCAGCAGGTCCTCAGGGCCATTGAGACTAATCTTGGATCTTCCTGTGGCGCCATTAATGAAGAACAGAAGATGAAGGTGCTCGTCGCTCTCAAGGGTCTTGGTAATGCCGGCCGCTGGGTCAATGCAAAAACTGTTCTGCAGCGATGCTACACTGAAGATAATGACGTGGAGGTTCGTGTGGCCGCCATTGAGGCCTGGAGACACACTCCTTGTGAGTATGACCGATCCCACCTTCTGGCTGCCTTCCAAGATGAGACTCAGGATTCTGAGATCCGCATTGCTGCCTACTTGGCTGTCATGACCTGCCCAACGGAGACTGTCATCGCCACTGTCAAGGACCGACTCACCTCCGAGGCGGTCAACCAGGTTGGATCCTTCATCTGGACTCACCTCACCAACCTGCAGGAGTCAGCCGCCCCAGGCAAGCAGTGGGTCCGCGAGCTGATCGGGGAGGAACTTCTCAGCAACAAGTTCAACATTGAAGCCCTCAAATTCTCTCGCAATTATGAGTCTTCTTTCTTCACAGATGAACTCAATGTTGGTGCAGCTGTTGAATCCAATGTCATCTTCTCATCAAAATCCTTTTTACCACGTTCAGCTATGCTTAATCTCACTCTCGATCTCTTTGGAGAATCCATAAACTTCTTTGAGGTAGGTGGTCGCATACAGGGATTTGAGTCTTATGTTGAACGATTCTTCGGACCATCTGGCTATTTTCCACAAGAGACGGTGGAGAATATCATCAGAGGCATGCGCCAAAACAAGCCTGATGGTGAAGCCACCACCCTAGAGCAGTTCCTGGACAGAGTTACTGACGAGCCTGAAGGCTCCTACTACCTCCGCATCTTTGGCAATGAACTGCACTACAACCACTTCCATGGCCTTGACAACCTCCTCCACACTTCCAACCTTCTTGACCTGTTGCTGGAGCTCGTCCGCGGGGGTGACATCGATTACACCAAGTCGTTCCAGCTCATCGACTCCGACTACTCTATCCCCACCGTGTGTGGCCTCCCGGTCACCCTCAACGCCAAGGGCACGGCCACGCTTGCCCTCAGGATGAACGGCAACTTCAACGCCAACAGTCTCACCAACTTCAACATTGAGGGCCACTTCCATCCTTCCGCTGCAGTGCAGATGGACGGAGTCATGATGGTTGATGCTCATGTCACTCGCAAAGGACTCAAGATCTCATCCACCCTCCACACATCCACCTTTGTCGATGGCAAAGTTCACATCAATGGAGGAAAGTTGGTTGATGTGGCAATCAACACACCAAAGGACAGAGTCGAAGTAATCAATGTTAACACAAAATTCTTCATCATGGAAGACAACACTTTGGTAGAGACGGACGTAGAGGGTAAGATCCACTACGAGGGTTGCACACCTGATGTCTTGGGTGGACACCTGTGTGGTGAGCTGACCTTCACTCCTATGACGTTCAGCAGCCCAATCTTCCCTCTCAATGGCCCATTCTCCGCCCAGATCTACCTCCAGAAGACTGACACTCACACCGGATACCTCTTCCACTATGCATACAATCCTCAGGAAATCCTATTCAAGTTTGACACTCCGGGGTCTCAGGTGGACCGTTCAGTATCACTTGCCTTGGCTAAAGCTGACCAAACCATTAGCGTTGACCTCGAAACTCCCTTAAAATCTATCCACGGAACTGCTCAGGCAACTTTGGAGACTAACATCAAGCAAGTTAAAGTGGAAGTAACTCTGGACGGCAGTGAGAAATACACCGCGGACGCTGCTCTTCAGACTGCCAGGGGGAATGATAATATTGTCCGGTATAAGCCTTCATTAGTCATAACTGCACCTAGTGGCCCTATCCTGACGATTCACAGCACCTTTGGCCTTGGGGGGATGCAGAATCCCTACTTCTCCTCGGAACTAAATGCCGAGTACGTTCTTCCTGGTGGCAGTGCATATCAAATCCACCACACTGCTCTGGCCAAGAAGGAAGTCAACGCTGAGTCCACCACGTACTCCATCACCTTCGAGCTGAACCCCACCCAGTATCCCAGCGCGGCTCTCAGCGTCCTCTACACCACAACATTATCACCGGGTCACGTAGAAGCTCACGGGCGCCTTCAAAGGGCATCTGTGGCCTGGGAGCTCGACCATTCTCTCACGTACACTAACGAAGATGAACACAAGCATCTCGACGTCCGTGGCAGCCTCAAGTGTCCGCGGAGGAATATCGACTTGGCTTTATCGTTCTTGCTTGAAGTTGAAAGGAACCTGGTGAAAACGCTGGGGGAACTGCACCTCGACCCCAGCGCGAAATACGGCTTTGAGCTCGCCCTCAGCAAGGTGGACAACAGGCACTACAAAGCTCAGGTATGGCCACTCATGGTATTAAATCTACACACCACTTTTCATAAAATAATAATCTATCTATCTATCTATTGCCAGACGCCTCAATCCCGTTTGGGGTGGCCACAAACAAATCGCCTCCAAGTCGCCCTGTCCCCCGCCATTTCACTGCCCTGCTCCCAACTCACACCCCCCTCTCTCATATACCTCTCCACCCCATCCCTCCATCTCATCCTCGGCCTCCCCCTCCCTCTTCCCCCCTCCACCTCACTCACATAGACTCTCTTCGTCAGTCTTTCACCCTCCATCCTCTCCACATGGCCAAACCACCTCAGTGTGTTCCTTATAACGCTTCCTATCACATCCACATCCACACCACAACGCTTCTTTATATCCTCATTCGTCAGCCTGTCTCTCCATGTGACTCCACAGGCTCCTCTTAAATAATAATATTAACAGTAGTAGCAGTAGTCGCAGCAGCACGGATTTTAACAGGCGATTTATATGTAATTTTATGTGGATTCAACGGCAAAGAGACTAAAAAAAAAAAAAAAAATGGCATCTTAACAAGGCCTTAATGTAATCCCACTTTACACACAGGTGGCCGGGACGATCGGAGACAGAAGATGGGAATTCAATGGGGAACTGAAGAATAATTCGGCCCCGGGCAAGGTCAACGCTAGTCTGGTGTCCTCGTTCAACGCTCCCACCCACAACATCGCCTTCGAGAGCAGCCTTCACGGGGACGCACAGAAGGCCGATGTGGATATGACCCTCAACGTCAATGGGCAACTCTACACGATTAAGATTGAGGGGACACGGGCCTCCATCTTGGCTGATATAAATGTTTTGAGACACCTGCTGTTCAGTGCATACGTGAGTACCAAGTCTATTATTAAACTGACGAACCAATTAGTAAATATATAAACAAATAAATAAATAAATAAAATAAAACATAATCATGAGCAAAATTTCGCCAACACTTCTCTGCCGGCTGTGGGGATGAAAGGTGTTAATGAACTACTTTGATGTGATGGCACTATGAAGCACGCAGCGAAAGAGTTTGAAGGAATGACAGTCTCCGTCGCCGAGGAATGGATTGAGAAATATAGAGGGAAGGACACAGTGCCGTCAGAGGTATGTCGGTGGAGTTTTGTCCATGACTGTACAATGAACTAACAATATCATATCGTTACCTGTTTACTGTTCCACTCACGTTCAGCTAGAACACAGTGACGTAAGATCTTTATAAAACTACCGAAATATGCATCATCATTTTAATTTATGCTCTGAATCGGTACTCAGATATTTTATAATCTATACGTAGTCAATTTTTCAAAAGAACAGATAAGTCCAAACAACAGCTTTATATGCAGATGTCCGGCAAAATGTATGAAGTTTATTTTGCAGGACACCTGTTATTCTTTGGCCAATTTTGCGTACAAAATATTATATCAACACAAGTCCAACTCTCAGCCGTTGTCGGAACAAAACCACAAAGGATGAATTATGATCCTGAACACTGTCGCCCACAAGGTAATCAGTATTTTGACCTCTGTAACTCCCGGAAACTGGACCCAAGCTGATGTAACATTTTTTACCCAAAACTGGCCAAAGACTGAGTTGCCAAGTATGTCACATATTTCACATAACACCATACATAATGGATATATAAACAATTACTAACGGTGTATGTGCACCAGCTGACCGACTCTGGAGAGACGAAGAAACTGCACCTAAGCGCCGAGTGGGACAAGGATGCTGACCCAACAAAGGCCTTGATTCTTGACGGCAGCCTGTCACCTGAGGAGCTTCGTGCAACACTCAGGTAAGTAGAAACTTATTTCAGCAATTAATAAAACGGCGTCCATGACAAATAAATAAACATGAAAGACCTCGTTGTTTTGATTCAAATGTAATAAAACATCCACAATTATTAAATTAACATTAAACTACTCATTGCTTCAGTTACTAAATAAAACGTTTACAGAAAAAAAAAGCGAATATGAACCTTATTTCAACTCTCACTAATAAAGCACTAAACACTGTTACAGGGTTCGTGAGCGAGAATTCTCAGCCCATGGGCGGAAGGTCCCTGATGGAGTTGAGTTGGTTGGTCAGTGGGCACCAGATCAGAGTGTGGTGGCCAAGGTCCACTACTCCCTGGCCGATGTCAAGTCCCTGACGCTGGCCGTTGAGACGCCGTTCCCTGGGTGGCAGAAGCAGGACGCCACAGTGTCCGTCGCTGTCAGCCAGAACCAGCTCAATGCTCAGGCCATGGCCAACTGGAAGAACTCCCAACAGATGGCTCTCACCATCAATGCCAACCTCCAGCCTGGTGTCACCAACAATGCCCTCTACACCAACGTCCTCTTCAGCAGTCCCTTCAGCAACTTTGAGCGCCTCACCTTCGTCCTGGACCACAAGATGGCCGCTGTTAACATCAACACAAACATGGAGGCCACCTGGAATGACAAGAAGATCAACGGAGTCATCCTTCTCACCCCCACTGAAAATGGTATTGATGGAAGTGCCACCTTCACCTCTCCTTTCACACAGGAAGCAGCCATAACTCTGCACCACGAGCTGGTCCAAACCAAACTGGCCTCCTCGCTCCGGGCCAAGTATGGCCAACACGTATCCACCGCCACACTTGAGGGACACGTTATTACTCAGCCAGGTCATGACATTGCTCTAAACCTAAAGATTCTCACTCCTTTGGAGCCGCTGCCCGAACTTGAGGCCAGTGTTAAGTACAGTTTTGATGGTTCCATCCTGACCTTCATTACTGAAGGTAAAGTCGGAGAGACCAAGGTTATGTTCAATGTCAATGGCGAAAAAACTGTGACGGAGAGTTCAACATCAATTTCAGGAGATCTGCGCTTCATCACTCCTTTCGCCTCCCCTCTGACTGCTACTTTGTCTCACACCCACGACGGTCAGCATTTCACTACTCAGCTCGAGACATCTGAATCCTTCAAGATCCATGCCGATGGTCATAATTTTTCCAAAAACGATATTGCCTTCAATGTCTACTTTACTGGTCCATTTGTCAAGTCTTCAGTTACTCTCAGCCACAAGATACATGAAGCAAACATAAATTCTGCTGTGGAGGTGTCAGTCAATGAAGAACGTATCGGTGCTTCTGTTACCGGTATTCTCGACACCGTTAACTCCGTGGCTAACCTTAAAGTCGACACGGTTTCCACTTTCCAAGGCCTCGACGATTTTAAAGTGAGTTTGGACACAAAGAAAAATGAAAATGCTTGGATATCTACAATGGTTATCAACAAAGGTGATGTCTCTGCAACTCTCGATCATTCCCTCACCTTTGCTGACTACTTCAACTGGGAGAACATCTTCCTCATCAACAAAGTGTTCCAGCTGAACAACAAGATGAGCCACAGCGGTAGTTTGTACACCTTCGACATGGAGTCCAAATATGGTGATTATTTCTTCCACGTCGCCACAACTGCTGACCCCAAGTTCTCGGCTGATGCTCGTCAATTTGATGGTCAGGTTATTCTAACCTCCTCATGGACGGATCCCTTCAAGGTTGACCTCCACTATCAGGATGACGGCGGTGAGTTCAAGCCCACTCTCAATATCGAATACAAGCCTGGACAGGTTATTCGGCTTGCCTCCATCTTGAGGATTGACTCTTCCTCCATCCATGCCGAGTCAACTCTGGCAACTCCGTTCTGGCAACCTTTAGGCTACAAACTCAACATTGCCTGGGGGACAACCAAGACCGTGATTCTTGAACTGATTCGTGGACCAAATAAAACCACCATCACCGTCAATGGAAGGTGGGAGCAGGCATCCAAGGTGAGCGGCCGCGTGAAAGTAATCTCCACATATTTCCCACAACCCGTCACAGTTGAAGGATCTTATGACTTTTCTTCACCTGAGAAAACTGTGTTCTTGGCGGCTACCACAGACCAGACATATAGCATTACCGCCGCCATCTCTGGCCACCGTAAAGCAGCTCAATGGAGGGTCCTCGCTGCACTCCCCACCCCTGCTGCTCAAGACATTCACATTCAGGGAGAATATAACACTGTTTCTCTGCCAATCACAGCAAAAACCGAACTGAACATCAACACCAAGAAATATGCAGCTGATATTGTTGTCAGTTCTAATGCTCTCCAATTGAATATGGATGTACTGGGCCGCAAGGGACTTCTGACTTCTCACTGGAACTTCCAAAGAACCAGTGGAAATATTGACATCGGTTTCCAATCACCAGTTGACGTCACTGGTGATCTGACTGTCCAAGCAGTGTATGATGTTGCTGATGAGAAGAGAGTCAACATTAGGGTAAATGAAGGTGCAGGTGAAATAAACTTCGTTGGTAAAATTGTTGATCCCAGTGCATCTGAATTGACCGTGGACATTATCACTCCCGTGCCTGAAATCAGAAGTGCGCGAGCCGAGGTTACGTGGAACCTCAGGAACCCCGTGAAGACCCTTGACCTCAGCACCCACATCAACGACAGCCCCTACGCCCTACACCTGGAAGCCTCCGCTGACAGTCTCCTCAAGGGTCACGTGGCCGCCAAGATCACCACCTCCATCTCAGGCTGGACTACCTTTGGTCTTCAGGCTGATCTTGACTTGACCTCCACACCACTCAAGGCCGTGATTCTCTACGAGAAGGAAGAGGTTGCACACAAGGTTGATGGACACCTCACAATTATGCCAACTTCATTCAACGGCGAAGCGACCACAACCATTCCTGGATGGGAAAAGATTGTTCTGACTGGTGACTACAGTTACCAGAACGAACATCTTATTGGAAACCTGGATCTTACCCACGGATCAAAGAATTACCAAGTGAAATCTGACTTGTTGTTTGGGGAGCAACCAAAAATCAAGATAAATGTTTTAACTCCCTTAGAAATTATCAAGAACATCGACTTCAACTTTGAGGTAACCAAAACAGAAACTGACACCATCACCAGCGTGTCTTTCCAGCGTGTGGATGATATTTGTTCAGCCCTTCTCACTCTGCAGAACATCCACAAGATTGGCCTGGCCAAGCTCTTGATACAGTCACCCATCCCCGGCTACACCACCATTGACCTCCTGGCTAAATATGACTTCTCTGGTGACGTCAAGATGGCAGACCTGGACCTGAAGATCGAAGGCGACACCCACCACTTCTCTGCCGCTGCCCAGGTCAACGAGAACAACCTAAACTTGGATATAATAACCCCATTTGAGGGATTTGAGACTATCAAGATGATGGGCGATTACACTGTCTCTGACGGTCATCACAGCATCATGGCTACCTTTGATAAGAATGATAAAAAGTACGATTTTCACTGCGACCTCTCAACTGTTACCAAGGAGCTGTCTGTCACGCTAATCACTCCAATTTCAGCCATTAAGAAGGTGAAAGTCTACGGTAAATTTGATGTCTTGGCCCATGGAGTTGATGCTGCTCTAAAAATTCAGAGGAATGAGGAAACGCTCTCCCTAGCCCTCAGAGGAGACTTCACTCCCTTGAGGTCCGAGTTCCACGCCGCGCTGAAGACGCCTGTTGCTGGGTGGAATGTGCTTCTGATTGACGTTCAGTATAATTTCATTCCCGCGAGGAAAACCGCCGGAATCTCCTTCAAAAAGAACAACGATCTGAAGGTCATTAATTTGGAAGCCCGGTACAGCCCAGAGAGTGGACACCTCAGGCTCCAGACCCCCATTGTAGGCTTTGAGGTGCTGGGGGCCGAGTACACACTGAGAATCGACACCAATAACCATAATGTGGCAGGCACTCTGAAGGTCAGCCAAAATACTCATGAATGGACCCTCACCTCAAGGGCCCATTACACTTCCAACAGTCTCTACTTCGAACTCAAAACGCCATTCCAGGCCTTCAAAAACATTTCCCTTGCCGTGACCAAAACCTGGGATGCCAACAGGAAGGAAGCAACCCTGCAGGCTACCTACAACCAGTACAACATCGTGCTAACAACCGCTCTCAGCATTTCTCCCTCTGAATCAGAATTTAGTTTTACAGCGAGTACACCCATCCCCGGCTACGAAAACACGTCCATTGTGGCAAAATACGACATTAACAACAGAGACGCCCTGGTGTCGGCGTACCTTAACTTTGGTCAGCACGTGTACAGCTTCCTGGTGGCTGGCTACGTTGAGGACAAGTTAGCCTATATTAAATGGGATCTCACCTCGCCCTTCCCTGGATGGGCGGATATCAAATTCGAAGCGAAGGTTGACCTCACAGGCGATGATTCCATTCTCTACATCTCTCTTCTTAGGGACGGAAATATCAAAGTTATAGATGTACATGGAAAACTTATCGGAACAACAGTAGACATTAACTTAAAGACTCCATTTGACTTCGTCCCTAACCTTTCATTCTTTGGTGGACTAGACCGAGCCAAGAGGTCTATTGACTTCAGAATGATGAATGACCTGGGAGAGGCCTCGTTCTCTGCCAACTTCAATTCCGTGAAAGTCCATGTAAAAACTCCATTTGAGAGGGTACGAGATATAATCTGGGAAATCTCGAAGGTCGGTGAGGGAAAATACAAGGCAGAATGGAGAAGGAATGATAACTACGCTGTCATGATATTCGAGAGGCAAGGCAGCAGCAACGCCCTGACTGTGGAGGTTCAGAGTGAGTTCCAGGGATGGGAGTTGCTGTCTCTTGCAGGCAGACTGAATGAGGACACACTGGAAGGCTACCTCAGTGGTGCCATTAATGAGGAGAAAGTTGTCATCACCAGCTCTGCCATCATTGATACTGCAGGCAGCATGCATATGCACATAGAGACCCCATATGAAAGGCTCAGGACAATAGAATTTAACTTAAATTATGACATCAAGCAACTGACGGCTAGGGTGGAGGGTTCCGCGTCTCCTTCACCTTTCCATTTTATGCTGGAACTGGGTCCATCTCAAGGACTTAAGAGCCACCTGCTTGTGCCAAATCCTGAGCAAGATACAGAAGTCGCCATCAACCTTGGTCTGCCTTCCGGTAAAGTAACCATTACATCCCGTTTTGCCGTCTTGAGAAATTTCATATTCCAGTATAACATCCGTATAGCCTCAGTCACAAGAATTCACAGCACTGTCCAGCTGAATGACACTGAGATATTCAAACTGGAGGTCATGGTTAACACTAACGAACACAAGGCTCACGTGGAGATGCGACTCCCCAACACTGTCATCTTATATCAACGCCAAGCCTTTTCTTCCATGAATTTCAGCTTCACACGCCGTGGAGACACAGAAAAGCGGTTCAGCATTGATGCAACTGGCACAGGCATTGATGAAACCACCGCAGAAAGTCTACAAGCACAAGGAGCACTGGACGTCTCTATTACCAACTCATTCTTCCAGCCCGCACACACTATTAGTGGCCACATTGAGTTTGATACAAGGCAGGACCGTAAACACATTTCGCTTCAGCTAACACCAAAACCAAGCAGACTGTATACGTTTGACCTGATTTTTGACATCACCCGCGAGGCTGGTGACTTCGACTTGAGAATCACCACCCCAGACAGAAGGATGGCCCGCTGGAAGCATATATCAGGTAATTATAACATTCACAACTTGGACGATGTTCACGTTGAGATTACCTATGGAGAAAAGACGTACACGGTTAATGGTAAACTTGGTTTCTCTGAATCAGACCTGACGGTGACAACAGATCCACGGCGGGAGAACATTCTCTTCCAGTGGCGAGTCTTACCACGTGACAAAGACTTCTTCCTGAAATTTGGACGCGTGTCTAAGTACGCCATGCTCAAACTTAAGGTAAATTTCCAGGATATTCGCCACGTTGACATTGAAGGCGGTTTCAAAGCCGGGCCTTTAATGCCTGGAGATTTCTTGTACACGACAGGCTGGAGTGTTGAACCAGACGGCGTCTTCACCAGCCACGGAACGATCGAATATGGCGCGTACCGTGGCGAGAATCACATCGAGGTGAACCACAATGTCGACACTCACTCAGCCACTTTCACCTGGACGGCCGAATCCAACATCCCCGGCATCACCTCATTCTCACTAACAGGTAACTACAGCTTCGATCGTAAGGCTGTCTTCTACGGCGTCATTAAACTAGAGGACAAGGAAGCCAAAATAAACATCAACTTTGACGATATCCAGCCAGACTATTCCCACAACGCAGCTGAATTAATCCTGCCCTTCCTGCCGCCAAGGTTCAGGAATGTGGAGGTGACGCTCAGCCATGACTTCAGGGAGGCCGGCACCAAGAAAATTTCCGCCACGGCCAACATTTCCGGCGAAGAACAGTTTATCAAATATCAATCGACTCTCTCCGCTCCCTACACCTTCAACCAAAAAACCGACATTAAGATGGCACTGGTAGGTGAAGTTCATATAACGAGCACCTACGACTTCTCCAACATCAATGATATCTTAATAGAGGCTCATTATACTAGACTCACCCCCGCTCAGGACACCAGGACAATCGATCTCAAGCTGGTGAGGAAGATAACCCAGAACCATTTCGAGACGGAGCTGACTCTGGATTCTACCCACGAGTCGCTTTCACACGCCCGCTTCTTCGTCCGTGCTGACTTTGATGACGAAGCCCATCTCTCCTCCGGCCTTGAGTGGAATGACAAGAGGGCGACATTCATACTAGACGTGAATCGAGACTCCATTTCAGCCGCCATCACCACGCCCTTCCGCAACTTTGAGTCCATTGAGGCGAAATCCACGTACAGCCTCTCCGGAAAGAAGAAAAAAGTTACCTTCCTTTACGAACGGGGAAGCAACAAGGTCGAGATGGATTTCGCCCTGAATATCACCTCAAAGAAAAAGGGTAATTTGATCTTTTCCTTAACCACACCCATGGATGCCGTCAAAACCATCCACATTGACGCCAAGTGGAATAATAACAATGCTGAGGTTAACATCAAGAGAAACAACTATGAATACAAAATGAATGGCAAGATAGACCTCGAGATTGAGAACTCCTCTTTCAGTATAACCATCAGTATTCCCGGATGGCAGGTCATCCGGATTGCAGCATCTTACGACGTACAAGATTTCCTTGCCGGCTCTCAGGGTGAAATTCAGAAACTGGCTGGTCTGGAGCTTGAATTCGAGGGCCACTTGATCGTCTTTAACATGAAAGGCTTCCGCAACGAACACGAACTCCAGCTGGACATTGAAGGCCACACCTCCTTCGCCATTCTCAATCTGTATCAATTCCAGGTCCAGAGCGAATTCAGTGACCAGATCTACAAAGGCACTCTGGAGGTGAAAGTGAATGATTTTGAGTTTAAGATAACCAACCAGTATGAAAAGCGAGGGGAAAATGGATACTATATAAGAAGCAAGATTGAAACAACCCTCACCCCACTCCCTGCCCTCATTGTGGGAATCGGCCGTGACGGAGACGAGACAACATTGACTATTGGTTATGGCGAAGACAGGCAAATTACTTTCTCAGTTAAAGGTAAAAATAACTTTGCATCTGGGTTCTCCGGATTCGTTGACATCCCCAACTTTGGGTATGAAGGTGTCACATACGATGTATCCTACGGCTTCGAGGGTGAAGACCAACTGCACATAACCATTACTGCTGACCTGGGCCGCGAAGACAATAAAGTTGAGGTCGAGTTCCTATATGATTCTGAAGGGGTTCGAGCTCGCCTCAGCTCTCCATTCACTGGCATTCGCAGACTCCGCCTCCGCCGTTCCATTTCTGCAGACAGCTTCTCCGCCGAGGCTGCCCTTGACCAGTACAGCATCCAGCTGCGAGGAGGCTTCCAGGAGGGCGACTTCAAGCGTGGAGCTCTGTTGCAGGTTGATGTCATGGGCTACAAGTTCCTCTTCGACTTCCTCCTCCAGTCTCAGGGTCTTCAGTACACGGAGGGCAAACTGATCATCATGACGCCCTTCGCTGGCTTCAGGAACATGGGAGGACTCTTCACACTCTCTTCCCAAGACCAGGTCATCTCAGGTCAGGCTGAGGTGCTCCTGCCGTTCTTCTCCACACCACAGGTTAAGGTTCAGCTCAACCTTGACCTCAACCAGAAGATGCAGGGACACCTCACTCTTGATATCGCTGGTGAACAGTTCATCCTGAAGAGCAATCTAGTTGGGAACTCTCCAGCTGAAGGATACACAGGAACCCTTGAACTTCACACGCCTTTCAGCAACATTCCTGATATTATCTTGAATGCTTCTGTTAAAGCAGTGCAGTGGTCCTCTGTGGAGATCTCACTGGGGATTAACGATAAGAAGGTCACAGTTGGATTTACCTTAAATAAGAACACATTCAAGACTGTTCTCGACATCCAGGTTGGAAGCATACATAACCAGCTTTCCGTGGAAGCAAAGTACCCATCCCAGGAAAATATTCAAGGTTCAGTCACAATAATCTTGGATGAGGAAACACACATTATCAGCGGTGTTTTGCATGTTGTGGACAGACGTGTTCAGGGATCAGTGGCATTGCAGTCCAGTTTGATTGAAGGCCAACGCAGTCTCAGCTTTGATATTTCCATCCCTACTGATTCCAATAATCATACCGTCTTCGATGTAACCTTCACGGCCGCTGAGACTCATTCCCTGTTCCTGGATGTGAACCTGGCCACCGGCATCGCTGCCACCGCCAGGGTTGACACTCCCCTCGTGCCAAAGGTTTCTGCCAGCCTAACCCTGACCCCTGCCAGAGCTGTGCTGGCCCTGCACACGCCCACCGGAGACCACAAGGTCAACCTCGGGTGGCGCGTGACGGCCAGGCTGCCGGCTGACTGGATCATCACTACAGACGTGACGTCACCCCTGCTGCCTCACAGATACAGCTTCAATGTTCTCCTAAATGGTGACGCTGCCAACATGGTGATCAAGACTGAACTGCACATTGATGACGTCAAGCACACCATGGAGGGCAAGGCCATCATTGCCGATCACGCTGGAGAACTTTCCCTCACCATCAACACTCCCTTCAAAAACATTAACAAGCTGGGTCTGTCAGCCTCCCTCACCCTGGGTGAGCAGAGTGAGTTGCTGATCAGCGCCACCAACAAAGACAAAGTCAGCAGCATCCATGTGACCTTCGACCTGGTCAACAGGAAGTTCCAGGTGCTGGTGTCGTCTCCCTTCATCCCTGTGGGCGAGGCCAGCATGGAGGCCGTCCTTGTTGGAAACATGGAACCCAACATGAAACTCAAGATGTCTGCCAAGTACGGACCCAAGACCCTGGCTGCTGTCCTTAACCTCAAGGTGGTGTCCCTTAACAACATGCTGGCCAACCTCAGGCTGACCACACCCTTCCGTGGCTACAAGAAGATGAACTTCCTGGCACGCTACCAGAAGGAAGATGTCACCACCATTGTCGTCACCATCGACAAGCCCATTAGTCTAAACCTCAAGCTTCGTCTCAGCAACACAGCCGAAAAGATCCTGGCAGACCTGAGACTAGAAACATCAGTTGAGGACTTCCAGCTGATAGAAGCCAAGGTGGAGATGCCCCTCAGTGTGTTCGCCCCGAATGTATCCGTGACAGTGGACCTTCCCGGTGTGTCCTATGGCGGCCACCTGAAGGCGAGGACCAAGGTGCCTTACGAGCTGGGCTGGAGGTACTTTAAGGATCACCAGCGTAAGGGCGGCTTCCACCTGAAGACTGATTCCTCATTTTTCTCAGTCCTAGCATAGACGGATCTGTGACTCTTCATTTTTCTCTATCCAGCTTAAAATATATATCAATACCTCCTCATTTTCTGTCTTAGCTCTGTCCAACAAAAATGTATTAACACTTAATTCTTTTCTCTCCTAACATAAAAACATATCTAAGACTGACTCATTTTTCTCTGTGCTAACATAAAAATAGGTGTAATTCCTCATTCTTCCCTGTCCCAGAATAAAAACAGTCTTAGAACTCCTCACTTTTCTCTGTCCCAGCATAAACACATCAACAACTCATTTCTCTCTGTCCTAGCATAAAAGAAAACAAAAATGTGATTCCTCATTTTTCTGCCATAGCTTAAAAATGTGTCTGTGACTCCTCGTTTCTCTCTGTTCAGCATAAAAATATATTAGTTAAATGTATGCCTCAGTGTTAACGAAAAGCACTACTACACATTTTTGTCATGTTAGTTAATAAGACTTTGACACCACATTTTTCTGTCCTAGGATAAAGCTCTGTGTACTATATATCTAAATGTGACCTGATGACAATACTCCCTTATCTCTCAGTATTTATTATATCCTTTATCAAACAACATAGGCCTAGAATCTAAGAAACTACACACATCATCACTCAAATTTGTGTATCAGTCAGGGGATTGCTGAAAGGTTGTGTATGAAATTCCTTTTGATTATAATACAGCTACAACAATAAAGATAATTGTGTACATGACTTTTCCCTTCATCCTCCAAAGCAGTAGATAGTTTTATTCACGTTCCAACTTATGACAGACGTAAGATAACAGAGAGATATGGAAGCTGACAGATAAACACTGACAGATAACAAAGGGAGATTAAATATGACAAATGCTAAAAAACGGGGATTAAATATAACAGATGATAGAGGTAAATGGATTTTAAATATGGCAGACGACAGATAACACAGGAAAATTAAATGATGCAGATGACAGATAACAAACATATTAAAACTATTTTCTACATTCATCTTCCCAATATTCCGTGCGAGTATTTGCTTTGTAACCGGTATGTTCACTTCCTCTCAGTAAAAACAGATAAAGAACCAAGTGACCCGTGAAAGACTCATTTAAATAGGAAATATAGAAAGGCCGCGCCCGTGTGGCAATGATATGAAAGGTTTTCTATTCTGAATAAAAAAATAAAAAAATAGGCAGGCTTACTTGTAAAATACTGCACTCAACGAAAAAGAAAAGAAAAAGAAAATGATAATCCTCTTCACGAAGAATGAAATATACAAATTACAAGAATGTATGGATAGTACTTAGCACTGAAAATATCACTATAGTTGCCAGTAATTAATGTACACAGTATATATAAGGCATGGACTTTGCCCGCCCTTCAATAATAATAATAATAATAATAATACATGGCCAGTATCTAGCAATCAATAAAAGAATAAGAAAAACCCTAAGACGATTCATTGTACTAAGAAATTTGAAAGGCCGACGCCGTGGTAAAATACTATAAGCCTATATGGTATTCAAAAACCGTGCACTCGACAACCGACCAATTTTAAAGTTATTAGTTTCATTTTGTCTTACTTCGCCATTCCCTGCACATAAACTACATATACAGTACCATTTGCTTACCTATCGTGCCTCATTCCTCTGCAGTAGCGATGATGAAGCTTGTTTGTAAATTGTATTGCACTTTCACACTAACAAAAACACAATCTCCCCCTTCGGAACCGAGGTATCTTCTGACTCCCGCCAATTTATCCAACCCAATCAGCGGCCAGCCTGAAAGAAAGGACTCGTTTCTTGCAAGGCTTCAAGTTCTGCAAGTCTAAACAAATAGAAACTGAGCCTACTAAATAATCAACTGGAAAACTTTAATGATTATGTTCAACAAAATGAAACTGTAGTATTGTCCTGAATAAGGAAATTCAAATGAAATAAAGTAAACAAAGAGGGAAGACATGAATTTAGCATTGTTGTCGAACGTTTGTGAGTTCACCAGGATGCAAAGGGAGACAGTATTTATTTCGGGATTCAACATTAGGCATACAAAAGCAAATTACATCCTTTCGTGTATTAATCTACTGATAATTTTGTGTGACTCATCACTATACGAATACATCGTTTTGATATCAGTTGGCATAGGCTATTAGGCTACAGTCAAACCCGGGAACATCAATTTTTGCCACATAGAGACAAATGGGTGGATTTCTATGTATTAAAAGCTGATAGTGTTCTGATTGCAAAGATAAAATCCTCTCGCGAACACACACGGCAAATGCATTATGAAAAAAAATAAAAAAAAAATACACGCATTCAGCTTACAGTAGTCAAACATACACACGACCTATCACATAGATAGATCAACGACACACACATATTCATCGTGTGCGTGTAAGTGATTTATGTGCAACAAATTCATACAAACGAAGTGCACCCACACATATTACCAATTCAACACACACACACACACACAAAGATGCACATTAACACACACACACACACACACAAAGATGCACATCAACACACACACACACACACACACACACACAGATGCACATTAACACACACACACACACACACACACACAAAGATGCACATTAACTAACACACACACACACACACACACACACACACACACACACACCGCTCGCTGGTGCAGTGGTAACGCTCTCGCCTGCCAACTGGTGGACGGGAGTTCGCGCCTCGCTCAGGTTGCGAAAAGTTTCACTGACGAAGTGGGTGGTTACTGTCCCCCTGGAGCAAGGGGACGGGTGTGTGGATGTGTGAAGGTCACAGCCTTGCCCTTAGATCGGACTATATGAGCTCTCAGTTCCCTTCCGGGAGGGTAAAAGCTGACGATCACGACCATCATGTGATCCTGACCGACCCGGTGAATTACACACACACACAAATCTATCATTACATAAACAGGCACGCGCACAAATCGGAAACTACACGATCACCCACACCAACATCCGTGACACACATCGTCCAATGCCTTGACAGACAAAATCTAATCAATATGACACTGACGACTGGACGCCATGTTGTGACGTAGGGTAAACAAACGTCAGCTGTGTTGATGGAGACACCAGGGAAACAACGGTCACATCCTACATCACTCAAGACGTCTACGAGAATACTTTGTTCTGTATTCTAAGCATAGGAAGCTTATGTGGGATGAATACCTTGGGAACCGAGCGTAATTTTGTGAATCTCTCTCTCTCTCTCTCTCTCTCTCTCTATCTCTCTCTCTCTCTCTTTCCAGTACAATTTTGCGATCGCATTGTGAAACTTGAAAGGTAGTTACCGGGGAGTTTCTCTCTCTCTCTCTCTCTCTCTCTCTCTCTCTCCAGTTCATGAATACAAAAGCAAGTTGTATCCCTTTTCATTGTTGACAGAGCAGAAAAGTTATCAGAGAGGAGAATGTGGAGTTACGTGGAGAGATAGATGGGGAAGTGAATGAGCGTTGGCTAAATGGAATGAATAGATGAGAGACTGACCAGGAGTGAGTGAGTTGGATGGAGAGAGCTGAAGGGAGACCAGGGATGCGATGGAGGGATGGAATGAAGAGGTAAATGGATGTGGGTGGGTGTGAGCTGGAGAAAGGGCAGGCTGATGGCGCGTGCGGGGGAATGACGTGGAAGAGATTCTGTTGTGTACACCCTTTCCTGTTTTAAGGCGTTCGGTCATATATACAGTAGATAGACAGATAAATAGGCTAGGCAGACAGGAAGAGGAATCTAGCAGTCAAAAGGGTAGCAAGCAATACAAATAATAGTCGTCTTGCTGTGTATGCGAGAACGGCCACTGTTTACTCCTGCGTTGGTTTGGCGCGAAGCAACCTAATTCCAGTCCCTCGTTGGTGGTGGTGAAGTTCGTTTTGTACGCATTGCTGGCTGTGTATTGACCTGTTATTATATACAACTTTTTCCAGCATTTCCAAGTTGCTTCATTGATTTCCATACTCGTAATTTACATAACTAAAACGACTGAAATATTTATTAACATATTTGTGAGTTTGTTTGATATTGTAGTGTTCCTCCCGGACTGCTGATCTACTTGACATTTACTGTTGCTTTCTTCATATCTGCGTAACGTCTAGACATCACTGTATCGGCCACAGGAGGCAGGGGTGGCTCAGTGGTAGAGGGTCGGACTCGGGACCAGGGAGTCGTGAGTTCGAGCCACGGCCGGTAGCTGCCATGCTGGGAGGGGTAGCGCCCTCCTGTCAGCTAGCGCTATAAATTATGATCTAATAAGATCTAGCTCTGGGTAACATTTCCCATTTTATCTCGACTACAATCCATATCAAATTACTCTTCGCATATGAAGCAGTTGATTTAACTCCCTCTTATGGTTTCAGCTACCCCCAAATAATACAGGACGTGGACATCTTGGAGCATTGTGATTAATCTCGCAGTCGCTTCGTCCCCCCAAATGGCGCTCACTTCAACCCGGCGACGCCTATGGATTCTGGCTCTGCTAATTGTGGTACTAGTCTTGCTCCTCCTGCCCGACAAGGCCTGGAGCAAGCCTGGCGAATATTTCTCAGCAAGTCATTTGATTAACAAGCGACTACCCAAAGCCCTGGCATCCGAAGACACAGGGAAGAAAGATGAGTGTCAGAAAATTTGCTCAAAGGTAAGTTGATCAAAGGTGTATTTCCGTACCGTAAGCGACCTTATTTAATCTAACCGTATAGCAGCAGCAAAAATTCAACCCCCCATCAATATTAAAACCCCCTCTAAAGTGGGGAGGGCTTTGAAGATCAGGGGAAATGAGGGGTTAAGTAATTAGAGACTAGAGAACCTACCAGCTCCCGATAGGAATGAAGCTGAAAATACGTCCGAAACAACGAAAACCATCGGAAAAAAACATAATTTCGTCACCCTAAAATCACATCTGAACACAGTTAAAATAATCAAACCAAAAAATTTACCTAACCAAACCCAAAGCATTTGGAAGTGCTGTCCGAAAGCACAATTATACCAATAATGATGATGAGGAGGGTACTAATATTTTACTAATAACAATAACGCTCATGGAAGAAAATGAATGATTATATATATATATATATATATATATATATATATATATATATATATATATATATATATATACAATATTCTTGATTACTAAATGATTGATATCCAATTTAGTGGAGACTTCAAACAAACATCACCACCACTAACTCATAACAAGCCTCACTAAATCATCACTAACCTAAGTACCACGACCCATCACCTCTTACCACTCACTACAACCCCCACCTCTAACCACTAACTACTAACACTGTCTTCCCCCACAGTTAACCACTCTCCACTAACCCCCACAACTAACCATCTGTTACCACTAACCCCTACCTGTTACCTCTAACCACTAACCCCACCTCAAACCACTATCCCCACCTCTAACCACTAACTTCACCTCTAGCCCCAGTTCTAACCACTAACCCCACCTCCAACCTCCAACCACTAACCCCACCTCTAACCTCCAACCACTAACCCCACCTCTAACCTCCAACCACTAACCCCATCTCTAACCTCCAACCACTAACCCCACCTCTAACCTCCAACCACTAACCCCACCTCTAACCTCCAACCACTAACCCCACCTCTAACCTCCAACCACTAACCTCACCTCTAACCTCCAACCACTAACCCCACCTCTATAACCGCCAACCACTAACCCCCACCACTAACCACTAACCTCACCTTTAACCTCCAACCACAAACCCCACCTCTAACCTCCAACCACTAACCCCACCTCTAACCACCAACCCCATCTCTAAGTCCATAACCTCTAACCACCAACCCTCACCTCTAATCACCAAGCACTAAACCCCACCTCTAACCACTAACCTCGCAGCATCCACAATGTGACGCCTTCGCAGTCTCAGAGTTCGAGGGCAAGTGCAACCTCTACGAGCGTGTATCGGGCACCAAACCCGTGAAGTACAACACCTACACTCTCTACGTGCTGAGGCGAAGTGAGTATGGTGTGGTAGATGTGGTAACTGTAGATGTGGCAAATGTGGTGGTTGCAGATGTAATAGTTGCAGTGGTTGTAGTAGTGTGTGTGTGTGTGTGTGTGTGTGTGTGTGTTTCAGATGCTAAGGGATCTTTGTATGCGGCATGTGTTAGGTGTGTAAAGATGTATGGTAGTGAGACCTGGGCAGTAATGGAAGAGGATATTCTTAGGTTCATACATACAGAAATGACAATGATTAGCTGGCTATGTAGTCCGTCTTTGAATGTGAGGCCTGGGGGGGGGGGCTAGGTTTACGATTGAAGAGTTGAGAGGAAGGATGGAACTGGAGTGTATTGGTGCTGTAATGAGGAAGGACAGACTGAGATGGTTCGGGCATATGGAGAGGATGGAGGATGACAACTGAGTGTGGAAGTGAGTATTGAGCGTTGGGGGTAGAGGTGCGGGAGGCAGACCAAAAAAGACTTGGGACGAGGTCATAGAGTGTGGCCTCAGCGATAAAGGACTGAATATTGAGGCTGCCAGAGATCAAGCAGCATGGAGAGCAGCCATTAAGTGACCAACGACAATGCGTTCAGGCATGTTGGAACCTTTATAAATGGTACGGTGGGGTCTGTCAAACTTTGGGAAGATACTTGTGTCTTTCTATATATGTGGTGAGTGTGGTAGTGGTACTGAATGGACAGTGATGATAAAGATGGCGACAACGACGATACTATAAATACAAAAAATAATCATGCATACTAACCCACCTGTGCACAGGACAGGAGGACGGATATTACGTGTTCGGCTCTGACTACTACCGGTTGTACCTAAAGAGACTGAATGCTCTAGATGCTGCCGAATACTGCAAGAGTGATGGGGGTAGCCTGGCCGCTGTCAAGGTGAGAGGAGGGTGGAAACGTGGAAGGGAGAAAGGCAGAGAGGGAGAAGAGAGAGGCGGGGAAGGAAGAGAGAAAGGTAGATTGATAGGGATGTATGAAAGAGGCAGGAAGAGAGAGAGAGACCAGGAGGGACACTGGGGTGGAGGATAGGGCAGAGAGGAAGGAGAGAGGCAAGAAAAGAAGACAGAAAGGTCGGTAGAATCGAGAGGCAGAGAGACAAGCTGAAAAGGAGAAAGAAAGGCAGGGATGAAATATAAGCTGCAGGAGGGGGGGGGGGTGGAAGCAGGCAGGGAAAGAGAGGGAAGTAGAAAGAGGCATACTGAGACAGGCAGGGAAGGAGAGTGGCAGGACAGGACAAGAATTTCCTTAATGTCTTTGTATGGGGCAACGTAGGATTGGGTGATGGATGGATTTCCCACATAATAAAAACGTACTTACAAAGGCACTTGATCCTACATTTCCTTGTGCAACTGAGCTGGGTTTCTATTTTGCGTGTCACATCACTACTGCATGAACATTAGGTAAACAATTAATTTTTGCTGAAAGTCTCAATCTTCTAAAATACAACCCATATAGCTATTGCAGGTTGTGTTCCAGGAGATGATTAAGACTGGCAGGGGCATACGTCAGTCTCCTACCCTTAAATGCTCAGGACTTACCATAGCCTGGTCTCAGGTCCCCATGCTCTGAAGGGGGCATGATAGGATATAGAAGTTTTTAAAAACTGATTGCTTTAATGACCACCTTGTTGACGATGGGCATTAATTCTAAGCTTTCTTCTTCATCACCACCACCAGAACGAGACCCTGAATGAAAAGCTAAGGAACAGACTCCTCGACCGCACCATGTCCCGTGCATACATCGGGGTGTCAGATATGAAGCAGGAGGAGCAGTGGGTGTACTCAGATGGTGGGTGTTGTGCTCTTATTTTATTCCAGTACCTCTCACTGTGAACACCAATGATCTACTGGCACCCCTTCACTACATAATGTCCCTTGTAATCTGGGGTGGGATACTTAAACATATTGTATTTGTGAGTGATTTCCTGTCATAATGGTGATCTGTTTTTGATGGAAGAACTGGAGACATGCAAAGTTTTTACTCTTTCTTTCTTTGTTCTTCCATCTCAAACAAATAACAACTATGACATTTTTGCTCACGTAACCTGAAACTGTTTTTGACGAAAGAACACACGACAGGGAAAGATTCTAATGTCACTGACCACCTGCAAAAACTGAGATACAACAGGGAACCCAAACACCTTCAAGAATCCCACTCCTGGTTCCAATATTCCTGGCAAGAGCAGGTATACAGTTACTATCCATTTGCATATTGCCAGACACTCTTTAAGCTTTGGCTGTGGTGACTTAAGGCCTCCTCTGAGCTGAAGAAAATCATCTGGTGTTAGCTAGAATTAAAGCAAAAAAAGTAAAAGATGCCTTGCTTCTGAAGGGGGTCAGATTTAGAGAATTTTAACCACCATTATCCCTGTAGCTATTGATACTTCTCTAAACTTCATAGTTGCCACATCCTATTTTTGGATCTCACCTACTTCATTTGTGTATGTGGGTAATAAGGTTTGCATGGTGATGATCATGATGAGGATAATAATGACAGAAATATTAATGATCATGATGATGGGAGTGATGATGATGTTGTGATACTGTGAGGAATACTGTAATGAAGATGATAAAAGCAACGATGATATGATGACGATAATGATGATAAACGAATAATAATGGTGATGTGATTAGAAAAGGAATGATAATGATGAAGACAATGATGCTCATGATGATAATGATCCCCG
Organism: Coenobita brevimanus; assembly: GCF_032717465.1. NCBI lineage: Eukaryota > Metazoa > Arthropoda > Malacostraca > Decapoda > Coenobitidae > Coenobita > Coenobita brevimanus. Next base: position 2,643,988 of record NC_137010.1, read on the forward strand.
TCTCATTCCCACAGGCACTCCAATGACATATAGCAACTGGGACTGGAACAAGAAGTGGGAGAGGGAGGACCTGGATTGTGCACTGCTCACCATCAGTGGCAAATGGGAACACGGCGACTGCTGGAATAAAAACTTCTTCTTCTGCCTGATTCCCATGTTTTAGGATGTCACAGTATTCTCATGAGGTTAGGTTTTTTTGTTTTGTTTTTTATATCTCTTACCAGACAACTCATTATTAACACCAACTAGTTAGCAATTTATCTGCCTTGCAACTTTACATGTTAAATTTCTCTGATATATTATCAATAGCACATCATTCTAAAAATGACACCATGTGCTGACAGTGTTTTAACCAGGCACCTCTGATCTCCAGCCTTATAAACATCCCTACCCCCTGAAAGGAGGGTGGTGAACTGTAGATATACGGCAACTTCAGCCAGCAGTCCACCGAGTTCATGTCCAGATGAGCCAGGAGCCACAACATCATCATCATTATTCCAACATCAGAATAGTTTGCATTTATAACATACAAGAAAATATTAAAATAACAAATAGAAAAAAAAAAAAAAACTGGCAAAGGATGAGGTGCTAAGAGCCTCCTTAACAGATGAGAATACAAGCTTAAGAGGGTTCATCATGGAGGGAACCTTAGATGAAACTGATGTCCACACCCTGGACATTTCAAAACACTTTTGACTTGACAACGTTCTTAGAATGAAACTATTTCTTCTGCCAGATCCTCATAAACTCTGAACTCATCAACATTCTTTGGACAAAACTTCTGCCAGATTTCTATGTACTAGGAAGTGTCATCACAGAGGGAGCACTGGAGAAAAAAGATACTACCCTATGGACATAAACTCTCTCTGGATATTTTAACACTTGGACATGATGACAGTGTTTCGATATTACTTTACTGTACATATTTCTCTGGACAATGCAACACTTCGGAAATTACAACACTTTTGGTATTAGTGCATAACAATTTTTAATCATAATATACACCATTACTTCCACATTATAACATTTCCAGACATTGCAGTACTCATTCATATTTCATTTTTTATATTTTTCAAGACAGGCAAACTTTATCTTCTTGTCGTTAACAGCCACATGACTTATTCACCTTCGTAATAGCCTCTTACTCTTTACTTTTCATAAACAACAAAATGAGATAAGTGATACTGAATAAATAATATACAGGACAGTGATAGAAAGCTGGAATTGAGTGAAAAACAATACTGTACTCTTTTTACTTGGCCTAGACTTTCCCTCTTTTGCAGCTTATATTCAGTAGCTCATTGGCATAAGATACAAGTAATGCTATAGTTCTACATTCTTTCCATAGCATTTCTTTGCAACATGCATCATATTCCAGTGTTAATCTACTTTAAAGTTCACATAAGATAGAGAGATCTTGGTCAAGTTAAAGTGAAATAAAGTGTAGTTCAACTGGGATAAGATACTGCCATCTCAAACAAAGGATAATAATGTCAATTGAAAGAAGAACAGATGAACAGACATACAGTAGGCATCATGCAACTACTGTAAAGGCAGTTAGTGAGTGAGAGAAAGGCAATTAACAATATGGAAAATTGCTTTCTTAAAAAAAAAAAATATTAACAATACTGTTCAGTGGCTGTAGCAATAAACAACTACTGACAAGGATTTGCGAATAAAATTAATCAACATCCTGGTCTTCAGGATACAAAAAGAAACAGAGCCTTTTTGCATTAAACTGTACTCTTAGGCTGATACTAGACATGGAAGGGGGGGGGAGGGGTGAAGAAAAGATCATAATTTTTCACTATACAGTACTTTACAATCAGAATAATTTGTGTACTTGTGTACCTATACAATTCTGTGTTATGTAGTTTTATTGCAGCCATCTTACAGTCTGAATAAGGTCATTACTGTTTTGATATTTATTTACTGTATTTACTGAGTGGAATCCCTTCAGTCCGAGGATGTCTTATATTTCCTTATGGCTATTAAGAGCTAATGTTACTTTACTCTGGACGAACATGCATGGGCCAAAGGGGTTGTACATAATTTCCATAATACTGTACCTTTAAACCAAGAACGTTTCATTTTTAAGTTTTATTCTGGCCATTCTTAGATAGTACAGACACCAATGGTGGAAAACTTACCGGTAGTTGCTTACCATAAAAGATGTCTGTTAATTCTTCTGTTCTTTGATTGTGAAATTTTAGCAATTTGATAGCTTCAAACCTGATTTATTTGCCACAGTGTGAAATGAAGGTGTAACAAAGCCCAGTGGTTGTTATTTAACACTGCCTGTAACATAAGGCATAGCTATACATTACAGGCATTATCATCATGATCATCCGGACCCCCTTTCCCACCATGGGGAAGGGTGAGCAGCAGCAACGTCCAGACAGCCCACGTTTGCCCAATCCAATGGGCCGCGCTTCCATTCACTCATCATTCAAGCCCCTGGAATCCTGGCTCCATCAGATAAGCCAAAAAAATTTCACTATGTTCTGTAGGTTCACACATACCTATCTGATACAATAAATCAGATGGGTATCTGTGAAGCTACAGAACGTGGTGAAATATAGAGATGTAATGATGCCAATGCCCAGCATTTTGTTACAATTCAGACTGAAGCTCTAATACATCATACGGTGGAGAGATTATACCTTGAAACCCCCTTTGTTCTCAGATTCATGTTCCAAAAAGAGATAAAGACCCTTGTTCTGGAACTTCCAAGTCCATGTAATATGATAGCCTAGTGCAGATGTTCCCACACAAATGAAGAAATATACCTCTTAAAAACTGTAGTTCTCGCCACATACCTTTGTCAGTCAAACCAAGCACCTACAACTGCACACATCATCATGTGCATCCTTTACCTTCATTATATGAGGCTACCCGTGGAGTACCTTAACCCTGAATGTGCCATAATTGACAAACCATAAAAACGGTAATTTTTTTTTTTTTTTTTTTTTTTTTTTTTTAATGCACTCATGGTTCCTTCGGAGTTCTACCACAAAGCATCATCAGAAAAATATGAGGCCCTCTATGGAGGAACTCAGGTTCCATGTGCCAAAATTTCATTATGCTACCCTCCATTTTCTCACTGTTGATTCTGGCGCTTTTGGAGTTACCCTGTGGAGCTCCTTACGGAGAATGAAAGACCTCTTGAAGTATCCATTATATATTATGAAATGATACAATAGGGCCTCAAATAACAAGCAGCTGAACAGACAGACATATGAATACACATACTGTACAGTTGATATATTAATGATTTAAAGTTTCACCTTAACACTAAATTGGACAGTATTATTTCTGTACTTAAGTCATGATAAAACTCCACAGAAAAACTATACATTCTCTTACATATCACAGTAATCACAGGCTGTCTCTTCTATTACAAAAAACTAATGACTAGTCTTAAAAAATATAAAAATAATGAAGTGGATGAACTGTACTGTTAAATCATTTCTCTAATACACTAACTAGGCACCTTTAATGCCTTCCACTTGACGACCTCTATGTTGTTATACTCCTGCTACTGGTGCTGAAGAGGGGTGCCCTCATGTAGTGACACTGATATAACTGGATGGTGGAGCTGTCTGGATATACAAATGTCCCTCATCTCTTTCCCTATCCCCCAGAGGTAAGATGGTTAACTGCAGGAGGGCAACTTCAACCTGCAGTCCAGTGGGTTCACATTCAGATGAGACTGGGGTTACTACTACTACTACTACCACCAGAGATACTTTTCCAACTGGAGGTTAGATATGTCCATCAATAACCCATTCAATACTGGATATCATGACTATCTATCTATCTATCCATCTATTGCCAGACACCATACTCCTGGAGGGGATAGCCACAAATGAATCACCTCCATGTCATTCTGTCCTCCATCATCAGGATGTCTTCTCTCTATCTCACACACACCCTCACTCACACCCTCTTTTATCATCTGGCTGTCCTAGCATCAACTCATACCTCCCCTCACTCAATCACTAAGCTGGATAAAATCATCCACCTGTAGCAAAAATAAACAGAGGCATCATGAGGTGGAAAGGATTAAAAGTATATTGTATATATCTGTAGTTGTGGCGAACGAGTCTGAAGGTGTCATTATCATACACTGGCAACCTACCAGTCAACAGTGCATCCGATTTCATATTATACACAATTATTATTATACACGAATCACATGTGTACCATAGTACAGTAATCCCTCAATTATCCGGATGTCCATTGTCCAGACGCTCTGATCTGGCTGTTCAAAACCATTATTCATACATCTTTCCATTTTATCCGTACAAAATGCTCGTATCTGGGTGAAAATTATGGCCAAGCGAACATTTTCACCTGACAGGGCCAGCTTTTTTGTTTTTTTCATGTCACTGCAGGGTATGGCCCTGCAGTGAAGACTGTGTTTGTGGTTGATGGGTCTGCTTGACCATGGTAATTGTTTGGCTGTGGTTTACAGGTCTGCTTGACTAGATAGAGTAGTGTACAACACCAGAAGTAAGTGTTGTACGGTATGCTGTAGTGGCCTTTTACAATGGCTTTCAAAATTAGGGTATGTACAAAGGGGAGCCAGAAGAGAAGTCCATTATCCAGATGGATCCACTATCCAGACACGCCTTTGGCTCTATTACATTGGATAATCGAGTTATTACTGTATACACGAAACAGGACGCACTGTTGACGGGTAAGTTGCCAGGGCACAATAATGACACCTTCAGACTTACAAGCTACAGTACTGGGTTTGTTTTTTCTTGACTTCTGGACCTGTATCATAAGTTAATCTGAAACATATACTATAGTAACCTTTCTACTCACTTTTCCATAATTTACCTGAGTTATATAAGTGCAAATATTATAAAAAGGCAAAGCTTGATTACTTAAGATCTGCATAAACTTCAGGGTTCAAATAACAGTTCCCCGTACATAAGTGGAGTTCCATACACTGTAATACATTTCTGTCACACACAAGTCATTAGTTTTGTTTCCTACCTTATCTGATACAAAAATTCTTCTATTACCTCTCTTTTCAATCCCAGTCGTATCAAACATATCATCAATACTGTAACCCTATATTCCCTTACAAAAATGGGTTGGGTAAAAAAGAAATCATCATCATCATCATCCGGACCTCCTTTCCCACCCTAGGGCAGGATGAGGCGTAGCAGAAATGAATTAAAAGAATAAATAAATAAAAATGTGGCCTTATTACTGTATAAACATTTATAAACACAATGATGCTCCAATCCTACAGTGCATTTTCCTACTGACGAATGCTAGTGCATACCAAAGAATTATACATTACAGTACCAGACTACTCATATGTAGAAGCATATGCTTTTAAATACATTATAATAAAGAAAGCACAAGCATTCTTAACAATATCCATATCCTAAATACATGACTCAATTGATATTCCCATACCAAAACAGTGTAATGTATTCATCAAGTATCAATGTGTTGTACATAATAAATAATACCTGAATATTTATTTAACCTCAAAGTATTGCATCTTTTGACAGCAATCCATATATAAAAATAAATTTACTAAAAAAAAAAAAAAAAAAAAAAAATGCTTGTTAGAAGAAAACACACATATATATGTAAATACATGACCTTAACAATTAAAAATGAAAATATGCTTTATACAAAACAAAAATACAAAACTAGTATATGCTTTACTCACAATAATAAAGCCAAGGGTAGAATAAAGACTGTATTATATCCTCTTTGTGAAAGCCAGGAACAGTGTTGGTAGAAGGAAGTGGATGCGAGAGAACAAAAGAGTGAGATAGGTAGAACGAGCGAGAAGAGTTAAAGTGAATGGGTGAGTACATAATGTGCACATAGTGAGTGAGTAAGGATCTGACAGTGAGTACATAAAGTGCACAAATGTGAGTGACAGTGAATGAGTAAGGATCTGATAGTGAGCGAAAATCCACTGACTGAATGAGCGGTTAGGTGTAACGTGTGTGAATCTAGCACAATGAAACAGTGACTGAGAATTATTTAAGCTGATAAACACATACAGGGAGATGAAAAATAACAGCCAGACTGGGAGAAAGTATGAAGATGAATTAACATAACAAAAAAAAACATTCTTAGGTTGGTAAAACAGTCAGGATGATGAACAATTAAAAAAGTAAGAAAGAGAGGCATACCATTAAGCATCATCATCATCATCATCATTGTCCAGACCTCCTCTCCTACCCCAAATACCATATTACAAAGGGATGCAAGTAGAGAACTGAAAACCCCATCTCTTGTATTAATGTGTAGGTGAGGCTATTCCACTGCCATGGATTTGTGTTCTCCCTTCTTTTGTATTCTTGCAATCTCCTGTCATTTATTTAAGTTTATGGGCAATTTTTAAAACTGGGAGAGCATGAAAGTCTTAATACCATTCACATGGAGACACCAACATAGCCAGGTAGCTCTTGCCAGATTATACATCTCAACCCCCTCTCCCTACCTCCCAAAAGGAGGATGGCAGTTCACCATCCTCCTTTCAGGGAGAGGACTGAGGGATATTTGTATAAACAGGCAGCTCCACCACCCTGTCATAATGGTGTCACAATGTGAAGACATTCCTCTCCAGCACCATAACTCCATAGAAATGTGGGAACTGGGGCCAAGATGCATAATAATAATGATGGTGATGATGAAAGAAAAATTATTCAACAGATCAAAATATATCTTAGTTCTCTTTTCACCCATCATTCATTTAGAGTATCTGATAAAAATGCAGTAATATTTCCAGATTATTTAATATATATTGCATTTCAACCAACATATACTGTATTGCACATTATATAAAAGCATTATCTCCTTAAAAAAAATATATATATATGAAAATTTCTACTATTCTGCTGTACTTTTCCAGTCAACAATCTACATTTGCAGCTGGCCATAAGACTTACATGCACTACTGCATCTACTTTCATCTGCCTCTATGACTGCTTCCTTTACATCCCTGACTCTCATATCATATCATTTATAAAAGCTTCAACATGCTTACATGTGGGTCACCTAATGGTAGCTATCCACACTGTTCAATCTCTGGAAACCTTCCTATTCAGTTCTCTATGAAATTATAAATCTACATTCTACCCTGGTCTAGCCATTTACCTCTACTACACTACAGCTAATACTACTTTTTCTTCTTCGATCTACCTCGGTCCTCCATTCGCTTGATGTAACCACAGATGTCAAGGATCTGCCGAGCAGCGTTGTTTATGTGCTTGAAGCGGTCTGGCCCAAGGTGGATCCCACCATACCACCGCGACACCACCACCATCACATTTGTTACATCAAGAATCTGTAGAGAGAGATACAGACAGAAGAGCGTAATGAGATGAGTAGGTGCGACAAAGATATAGAAGACAACGGAAGGTACAGTTATAATCATCATCCTAAGCTCCAACACTCCTGATGGATTACTGGTGTTCATGCTGTTATGGCCCTGGGACTGTAGGGTCAAGTTACCAGTACCTTTCTCCTGCAGTTCACCAACCTCTCTTTGGAGGGACAGTAGGGTCAAGTTACCGGTACCTTTCTCCTGCAGTTCACCATCCTCTCTTTGGAGGGATGGAAAGGAGCTGAAGGATGTCTGCATAACCACGCAATGGAGGTGCACAGTTATATCAGTGGCACAAGAAGACTCCTCTAGCAAATAGTAATGGATAAATCATCACCATTATCATAACCTCTTTTCCTACTCACACATGGGATGGTTATGATCAAAAAATAGGAAAATGAAAGCATAAATATATGAAAATAAACTAACTAATGTAACATATTTAGTAAATTTATTACATCAAGAAACTACAGGGTAAAATGAGACGGGGGATGAAGGAAATAAGAATGAATGGGGATTACTACACTGGTAAACATTTACATAAAATGCTGAAAGATAAAGGAATACCACAACTACTTTTATTGTTACATCAAGGAACTACGAGGAGACAGCAGGCTAAGATGAGGTGAAAGGAGATGACATACTGAATGAATGGATAATAATTAGACCAACAAAAAATTATGGAAACATACAGAACCTAGGATAGTGCCACCACATATGGTATGGTGGGGTTCACATTTCAGATGAACTTGGGGATACATCAACTCCCCTTCCCCTCCTTGACTCCATTCCACTTTCTCCCTTATTCACCTCCAGTATTTAAAGTATGCATGTATGAATCTATTTAAGTGTGTATCATAATGGCTGGCTAACACATGCAGAGGTAGCTGTACCGTACATACTCCTGCCTTGTTTTACACGCTCTGAAAAGCATCTAATGAACATGAATAAGAGATACCATTTTCTTTCACAGAAGGATTAACCTGTCCCACTAATGCTGCACAGACATTTAGGAATCATCATCATCACACCATCATCGTTAAATTTTCCACTAATAAACACTATGGGGAGAACAGGAAAAGGGATGAAGAAGAATTGAACCATCAACATTGTCAAGGGAAATGCCATGTGCTGCATATACATCTACACAACAACATTCCATTTCTCATGCCTCCAAAACTCTAGTATAGGACTGACCTGAAGTAAGTGCAGCATCCGTCCGCCCGCGTGATCCTCTCCGTCATCCTCGCAGTCCTGGATGGGTGAGGATGTGCCGGGTGGAAGGAGGCGATAGGCATACATGTTGTGAGTGGCAGCAGCGATCTTGCGGTTCTCATACAGCTTGCTCAGTACTTGTCTGCATAATGACCATCATCAAATTAATCCCATTCTTTGGACTGTGTACTTTCTCCTTCATTCTTACGACTTCCAAATGATTTAATTACGTTTCAAGGACACCATTAGTACTAACTGGGTTAAGAATAGTCTCCATTATCCCCTTAAACTAATGTCCCTCCCTAAGTTGGCTAAATGTCTGAAGGCAGCAAGAATATAATAAAAAATATGCCATTAGATTAGGAGTTATTTATTGCTAATGTAATGCCACTCAGGGATGAGTGAGGCTGGTCACTCTCATCTTAAATATCAGGACCAACTTGCCTAGCCCCAGACTCCTATGCTCCTCATGAGGCAATGTAGGATTGGATGATGATGATGAAGACAAATATAAAGGATTAACAAATACAGAAAAAATATCATTACCAACCTACCCCAATTTTTCATATATGACCTGGAGGTCATATCTTTCCACTTCTTCATCTACCTCTCCTTCCAACCACACATCTCTCGTATATCCTCCCCACTTTATCCCTCCACCTTGCTCCTGATCAACCTCTCCTTCCAACCACCCCATGCTCAACTAAATTTCCTCATCTACTCCTCCATATATGCCTTTCTACTTTGTTCTTGATTAGCCTCTCCTGCCAATCACCCATTTTTCACACACCCTCCCTCATATGCTCTCCTACTCTGTTTCTCCACCTTGTTTTTTATTTATCTCCGCCTCCAGTAGCCTGATCTATGTACCATCGATAAAAAAAGTATCGGCAAAAAAAAGTATCAGTACCCTGGGGTCAGATAAGATGTGAAATACTTTGTCTCTGGTTCAATCGGTAGTGTTGGCATGCCCGTTTATTTCACAAAAATAGTTGATTTACCATGTATTACAATGTAGTTCTCTGACTAATCCAGCTATTTATCTGCAATATATGTGATAACAACACAAATGAAGGTTACAAAGCGATGTAAACGTGTCATATCCCGTAAATCATAGTCCGTGTATCATAATGTCTCACACTGAAAGGGTGCCGATACTTTTTTTATCAATGGTACATCCTACCTAAGAAATCTCTAAATGTCTTTCTGTCTCATTTTTTGCTTACATCCTACCTGAGAAACTCCCTAAATGTCCTTGCATCTCATTTTTTTATTACCATTACAGTATTCTTTTCTTTTCAACCACACCATATTCACACACTCTCTTGGTCTGTATCTCACATTCTACTGTATTTATTCTTATCTGTAAAGCAGAGAGCTAGGAACTCTCTCTCTCTCTCTCTTGACCTACCTGACTTGTGCCTGTGATGTGACAGCTGCAAGATGTGGCTGGAAGTGGCTCTTGCGATCAGATATAATGTCACCAGAAAATATCTCTGGACATGGATCACTCTCCCCCTCCACAGTCCCATTCACTGCCATGCATTCCAGGGCTATGCTGATCTGGGGAAAGGATGGGGAAACTTAGCAAATGCTGGGATAACTGGGTCCTTGCCAGGTCACTGTTTTGATTCCCAAACTTGAAGTACAGGTAATGGACAAATATGAATTGTATTATATGCCTTCTCTACATTAGTCTGGCAATAGATAGACAGATAGAAAAGAGTAAATATATACAGAACTATTTTAATACTTAATGCTCACATGATATGACTAAGCTCAGCTGCTGACCCCGACTATTTTGATGGCACAAATGATGAATGAACATTTGTGTTTCCCTATCCTACTTTTTTTTTTTACCATTCCACTGAAACAGTGGGAAACTTGGGTCATGATAATGATCATTATCATCACCATGATTAATATACAATATCACAATGAGAGGTGTGAATGAGAACAGCAAGAGGGTGGAAGTTGTGAATGTGTTCAAGAGTGCGAGATATGCCGTGATGGCACTGTGTGAAACAAAGATGAAAGGGTGTGAAGTGGAGGGGTGGGAGGGTGTGAAATGTGTAAGGTTGGGTGTGAATGGGTGAGGAAGATGCATGGAAGAGGTTGCTTTGTTGATGAATGAAATGTGGCAGAATGGAATGAGTATCATACCTTGAGTGTAAATATAGAAAAGAGTAAAGCAATGGTTACTGCGAGAGACAGTGACTCCCAGTGTCATGTTACAGTAAATGGAGAGAAACAGGAATTGGTGAGAGTTCAAATACATGGGTACAGTGACAGAAGAGAGAGGAAAATGTGCAAAAGAAGTGGAGAGTAGTGTGACACAAGGAAGAAAAGTAGCTGGTGCAATGAAGGCCTTGATAAGAAACAGAGGCTTGAGTGTTGCAGCTGCACGAGGCTTACATGAAGGAGTGTTAGTGCCAACTTTAACATATGGATGTGAGACTATGGTGTGGCATGAAAATGAAAAGTCAAGAGTAAGAGCAGTGGAGATGGGACTGCTGAGGAATGTACGTGGAGTACAGAGGGTGGATAGGATACGAAATAATGTGATTCGTGAAAGATGCAGAGTGAGGAAGTCAGTGGACACCAGAATTGAAGAGAGTGTACTGAGATGGTATGGTCATGTGGAGAGAATGGATAACAATAGAGTGGTGAAGAAGGTATATCTGAGCAAATTCGAAGGAAGGAGGAGGCGAGGTAGGCCAAGGAGAAGGTGGAGAGATATGGTGGATGAATGGGTGAGGAAGAGAGGTTTGGAAGTCGGTGAGGCTAGGGAACCGACAGGAGATTGAGCTGGGTGGATGAATTTTGTGAGGAGACGTGCATGATCAGGGATTTTTGGTACCCCTTTTTAACATGGCAGCGTCTGGATTGACTGTCAGATACGATATGTGAAGCTAAGAACGTGTTGAATGTTTTTGGCGTATCCGATAGAGCCAGGATTCCGGGGGCTTGAATGATGAGTGAATGGAAGCGTGGCCCATTGGACTGGGCAATTTTGGGCTGTCTGGACATTGCTTCTCCTCACCCTGCCCTTGGGTGGGAAAGGAGGTCCAGATGATGATGATGATATAAAAGCTAAATCATCATTTCAATCTGAGGTTCCAAACAACACCGTGGTTCTTCTCACCTCTTCTTCCTCTGTCTCTTCATCCGGTCTCTGCTGCTCTTCCACCATGAACTCTCGGACCCGCTCCACCCACAGGTATATGATGCTCTCCCCTGCATTCTCTCTGTGTAGGGGAGTGGACTTAAACTCAAGCCGTCATAAGTCTGAAGGAATCACAATTATAAAGGAACACAGTAACAGTACAATATTTTAAAAAGGAATAAATAAAATATAAAGGAAGTTTTGTTCCTGATTCACATGGAAATGAACCTGACGAACTACAGAAAATTAGAGATCTTTTAATAAGGTTATCATGATATCTTCTCTAAGCTGTAAGAGTGAGATGCACGATGCGCAAATATGCTATGGTGTAAAACTGGCAGATGTTACATGACAATGGTAAACGAAGTTTTATTACTACTGACTAAAATGCAAATACAACAATTGCACAAATTTCTGCTCAGTGATGTCTCCTTGGAAATGAAGATATAAATGGTCAAACCACCCAGCATTTATGAAGGTTACACAACACTACTGGCACTATTTTTCTGTGGATGAATTGACTGTGTGTCTGGTTGCTTTCTTTTGCTAACAGCACAATGTATTATGCATAAAAATACCAGGGTAATATCATGATTGATAAATGGTGTGGCAACTCTGACATCTTCATTGGCATGATGATGCCACAAACCTGCGAATCTGTGGAAGAGTAGGATCGTCAGTCCTGAATTTAAAATTTGCCTGTATCTCTCTGATGTCTGTTTATACTAGCCTACTGTCTTTCACATGCTACTTGGTACTTCCCGAAACTGGGACATTTGTGATTAATACTCACTTAACATTAATTACAGCTACACAGTGTAAAGATGGAAATGGAAACATCTATCTATTTATCTATTGCCAGATGCCTTAATCCCGTAAGGGGTGGCCACAAACAAATCGCCTCCATGTCGCCCTGTCCCCGGCCGTTTCACTGCCCTGCTACCAGTTCACACACCTCTCTCTCATATACATGGAAACATGATAAGGTTTTTATGACTTGAGTTTTCCTCATAATGACACCCAATCAGCTATAAGAATGGAAACTCAGGTAGGCTCCAAATGCAGGGTTCAAATGAAGTCAGTGTTTCCCTTATTAATTGCTGCAGTGTTTCTAAAACTGCAAGAATTAACAGGGGTAGCTCTGATCTCTCTTAACTTTTATAACTTCTTTCATCTGTAGCTATAATAATTTGATGTCAGGATGAATAACATTACCTAAGAGCATCCATACCAGAAAGGAATTAATCAATACAAATTGTATTCTTTAGACAGATGACTCTCTCTCTCTCTCAACTAAAAATAATCTAGTTTTAGCCTGAATGTAACATCTAATCACATTCACAGCAGCAAAGTGGTTAAAACAGAAATGATGCTCACAGGTAAATATCCTCTAGGTAGCCACACAGTTCCTGACGCTTGAGGCCCTTGAGCCAGGGGGCGCTAAGCATGTACAGTGGTGGGGACTCGGATGGGTAGTCTGGGGGCATGGTGACCTGTAAGGCAAAGAACTACATCAGCATCTTCATTATTACTATCACTGTCATCTTGATCATTATTCCAACCTTCTTCTCATCTAAGAATGAGGTTAGACAAGACCCAGAGAACAATGAAAGAGGAAACATGATAGAGTGAGAACTAATTGGCATGACCAGTGAAATAAGCCACATACCCGTACTCATCATGCAAGTCCCCAGAATCCAGTAACAAAAGTAATCTCCCTTATCTACATATTACCCAATCCTTTTATGCCATCAACAGCATAGGAACCTTGTGCTATGTTACTCAGTCCCAACATTTAAGGCGAGGGTGACCAACCTCCCTCATCCCTGAATGCTATTATGCCAGCAATAAACCCCAACCTCCCCTCTGATAAAATCCTCATGAACCTCATCCTGGTGAAGTGGCTTAACCTACCAAACACCACTTAGTTAAACTGTCAGCATCCAACATATTACTATAGCCTAAATGGGCTACAGGAAAACATTTGGCTTATAACTAAGTGTAGATCTCCTGAGGGCAGCAATATATTGAGTGGATTAAGGGCAGTGCCAGTACAAGTTTTTAACGCCTGTGAATCACATGACGTACAGAATACCAGTATTTCTAATTTTATTTCTGCTATATCCAGGTAATTTTATTCAGTACAGGAAAGACTTTCCATGCTGGAGGGGTTAGATAAAACCTAATTAACTCCTTCCCTAACATCAGTCTCCCCTATGCAGAAGAAAATTATATGAAGGTTGAAACAGTAAACCCCCCCAAAAGGCATCTGAGTGAAACGGTTAAGGGAGGATGAGTGGAGTTGTGGCCAAAATGTGGCAAACCCTGTTTATTCAAAATTCATCAATATCAACTCAACCCAACTTCCTACTCAAACAGAAAAAAGGGATAACAAATAATAGCAAGTGCTGTACCCAGTAGTAAGAGAAATGGATCAAAAATTCATTATTCAGAATTAAACCAATCCAACAGGTTCCCTCAAGTCTCTTTCTCTCTCACCTGCAGCAATGCATACAGGCTACCCTCACTGATGTCAATGCTGTAGGTGCCAGTTTCTGCATTCTCCGTGTGGAAGTCTGTCCCATATATTGCTGAGAGTGCCTCAATCTCATCTGTCTGTAGAAAATTCATTACTGTACACACTTTATCTAAACAAATCTACCTAAGCTCATGAAATATACTGGATGCAACATGGTCATTATCATAAAGGGATTAACTTCAGCAGAATAAACTCATCTACAGTGCACTTACTCTATTCTGACAGATTTGTTACATCTTTCATCTCAGTTAAGTCCAAATATGGTCAGACTGCAGGGTTGATTTGACTGGCAAACAAGGAGACTCATTCCTACTTCTCTACAAAGGATAATCGAATATCATGTACAGTACTGTACACTACAGGTAATTATGACCGTGTGGGCTAGTCAAGTTGTTTGATAAACCCAGTTCCCTCAGGTGAAAACAAAATGACTATAGCAGTATCACAGATAAAGTTTACATCACTACAGAGAAATGGTAATTGGACTCTGGCCCTAGTTTAATTCTTTCTAACCCTTCCTGTCTATGGGATTTTTTCTAAGCTGAAAAAAATCATCTGGTAATCACTTACAAGGGCTCCATCATCTGGTAATAGAAAGAACAAAGTATAAAATATCACACAAAGTAGCTACTGATGGAGTACATGCTCCTCTCAAACATTAACAGGTCTACTAAGGATTTACCGGTACTCTTTTCTACATTCACTCTCAAGATACTTTATCATCACTCACACCCATTCTCAATTTCACTAACCAAATTTTGAGTGACATGGCCAATGGTTTCATGTTTAAAACTCCGGATGGTAACCATATAACCAATCCACATGTGTTCCCTACATGTCAACAAGTGCACCGGCAGAGGGTTAGTGCCCCTCACCGTAAAATACCTAACTCAAAGGCAAACGACCACCCCTTATGGGATTATGGGTCTGGCTATAGATAGGCAGATAGATATTTTATTACTTATCTCAATACTATCAAAAAAAAAAAAAATCAAAAAAAAAAAAAAAAAAAAAAAAATCAAAAGAACAAATACACAAAACTGTAAGGGTGGTTCTATTGCTGCAACCTTCCTTCCTCTCCCTTGCTAACATGAAACACTGTACAGCTAGTAAAATATCAGAGAATAAGCATAACAGCTACTGCAGAATTACTTCCTGGGTATTCTCACCTGGGCAGAATTATGCAGAACCTCGGTATCAGTCAAAGAGTTTTGCATCGTGGAAACCACCTTCACCAAGACTCCTAAAGAAATACATTAAATAAAATCACCCCGACAGGCTACAAAACTGTGGACATGATGCTACTATGATGATACAACAATTTTTTTCCCTAAAATAAATTAGTGCACTACAGGCAACCTAAAAATGAGAGAGAGAGAGAGAGAATGATCTAACAGCAATTCTTTATCAAATGGGTGTGACAATTCCAAGTACTGTATACAGTATTATAACAAACACATTACCTCAAAGAAAGTAATTTTTGTACATGTGCAACAAATGGTTAAATGTTGAATTTTGGCTGCATGAAATCATTCATTCATTCATTGCCAGACGCCATGTATCCCACACGGGGTGGCCAAGGGCTCAGAGTTAATTGTTTTACAGGGAGGGGCACTAATCCTCCACCAACCCACTTGACACGTAGGGATGCCAACAGCATTTGGTGTTCCCAGGCGGTCACCCATCCAAGTACTAACCAGACCCAACGTTGCTTAAATCACTGGACAATAAAAACAAAATATACCCATTTTTTGGTATTTAAGGAAGTAGCCATCACCTACACCACTATGTTTACAGAAGAATCTCTCCAACTAGCCATGTTTTTACCAATCATCATTATGGTTGAACGCGTAAGTAGCTAGCTATGGCAAACAAACCGGTACTCAAGTGTACACAAGGAAAGAACACACCAATAAATGTCAAAGCTGGAACACTTATATGATCTAACCTAATCTAACCAAGCCTACGGTAACTTAACCTTTGAGAGCCAACTTTCCAATTTAAAAATGCGCATTAGGAATGTTAGATGTGGCAAACTGCTGGTAGATGTCAGCGGAATATTTACGCATTCTAAATCCTCATTTACAGTTTTCAGAGGTAAGCTTATAAAAATGCCCAGTAGGTAAGGAAATCCAGGAAAAACAACAGGTAACCTGTGAAAGACTCCTTTCAACAGAAAATATGGAAGGATTATGCCCATCTGGTAAAGAATTAATAGCCTAACCAACATCACCTTAAAGGGTAGCGATGAAAATTTACCTGGTACTTTTTCTGTACTTTACTGTGAAATGATTAACTCAGCAAAAGAACAATGGAAAAAAGAAGCAACATAATGAAGATAACTTATTTTCCAGATGTTTAAGAACCTGTAACTTAATTAACCTTAATAATGATGCCCCCAGACATATAACCACTGACTATGACTACTAGTTTGGGAAAAAATTTAGTAATTAGGCTTCCACTGATGATGACTGCTGTTACACAATTACCACTGAACTTCTATCTATCTATTGCCAGACGCCTCAATCCCGTTTGGGGTGGCCACAAACAAATCGCCTCCAAGTCGCCCTGTCCCCTGCCATTTCACTGCACTGCTCCCAACTCACACCCCCCTCTCTCATATACCTCTCCACCCCATCCCTCCATCTCATCCTTGGCCTCCCCTTCCCTCTTCCCCCTTCCACCTCACTCACATACACTTTCTTCGTCAGTCTTTCACCCTCCATCCTCTCCACATGGCCAAACCACCTCAGTGTGTTCCTCATAATGCTTCCTATCACATCCACATCCACACCACAACGCTCCTTTATATCTTCATTCGTCAGCCTGTCTCTCCATGTGACTCCACAGGCTCCTCTTAAGTAACTCATTTCCACTGCTCTCACTCTTGACTTGTGTCCTTCCAACAACGTCCAAGCTTCACTTCCATACGTTAGAGTTGGTATCACAATACTGTCATGTAGTAACTTTTTCACTTCCATGCTCACTTCCCTGTTTCTTACCACTGCTTTCAAAGAACTAGCAATCTTTCTTCCCTGCTGTACCCTTTCAAGCACTTCACCCTCCAAACCACCATCCTTACTCATCACACTACCCAAGTACTTAAACGTACTCACATTTTCCAATTCCTCACCATCCAACCTCGCTGTACATTCACTGACTTCACCTCTCTCAAAGACCATCACTTTACTCTTCCCTACATTCACCTTTAGATTCCGTTTCTTACACACTCTCCCAAACTCATCCACCAAGCCTTGCAGCTCCCCTTCGTCTTCACTCAACAGCACAGTATCATCTGCAAACAAAAGTACAGGGAGTTTCCAAACACTATCCTCTCTCACCAGGGCCACTCCAACATCCACTACCCTACCTTGTACCTCTTTTATTACCCCATCCATGTAAAGATTGAACAACCATGGAGACACGACACATCCCTGTTTCAACCCAACTTTCAATGAGAAAAATTCACTTAGTTCACCATCCACAAGCACTGCAGCCTTCGCACCATCGTACATACTCTTCACAGCATTCAACAACTTCCCATCTACTCCATATATTCTTAACACTTTCCACAATCCTTGTCTATCCACCCTGTCATATGCTTTCTCCAAATCCATGAAAGCCGCATACAACTTCTTTCCCTTCTCTAGAAACTTTTCCACTAAAGATCAAAGAATGAATATCTGCTGTACAATATTCCTTATATCTATCTGCTCTTCTATGCAAAGCTCTTGGTAACAATGCACACAGATAACTTGAAGATAACAACCGTGATCGTGATGAGACGGCCTCAAAAAATGTGACGAAGTACCACAAACGTTTACCACTGGTAGCAAACAAGGAAACACCCACACATGGTGCAATCCACCTACCAACACACCCATAATGATTCATGTGACGTGATATTTTATAACTTACATGGAAACAAACAAGAGGTCACAATAACTTTACTAAAGCGTTGTTACATGCCTGGGCCAGCGCGTCTCAGGACGGAAGTAAGTAACCCTTTGGTAAATCCAAACTCCCCGAAACTGACGGATTAGACGCAGTGTTGCCAGACGCTGCAGTCGTAAATTCCCCCAAAGTTGTGAGGAAAATTCCCCAGAAATAGTATCAAATAATTTTTATTGTCGTAAAGGTGTATAGAGTATTGTACAACAAGAGTAGGTGGTGTGTCTTGCCACACACTTCTTTTGGCAAATGGAATACATACGGTTGCTACAAAGTCCATAAAGTGTACGTACGTACAACCTTTTGGTGGTGGATTTTGAAATGAAAATGTACGTGACGGTATAACACAAGGTACAGTACCAAGACAGTATAATCAAAATATATGAAAGGCAATTGAAATAATTCATATTCCTTATTTTTATCTACTCGTACAATTCTATTAGCTGAAGGAGGTGTGTGACAAGATCCACCACCTTTTCCTTTTGTTGTACGATTGTGTGCACACTGTAACCACTCCATGAATGTAACAATAATGTGCTGGAGTGGATGGTAATATCCATGTAGCGCACTTACTGTGCATCACACAGCTTTATTGAGCACCACAGTTCTTCCACACTTTGCACATGGCATATAACATGGAGGCTAGTGGCATGACTTTTTCACCCTTAAAACCACCAAGCCAAGTTTCTAAAGGGCCAAAGTGCCTCGACCAATAGCGAAACCTCCTAGCGACGCTATGAGGGTTGAGACATGCCTAACACGTACCCATAACTACCTAACTTCCAGACTGAGTTTGCGTATCCTCCCCTCTCTCAGTAATCGCAGTCACGACGTATTCTCCCATGTGAACCAATTGTGAATGTGTGATATAGTGTTGGTGAATTGCAATACTCTCCTTACATTCCCAGGCCTAGTTTACTATTATCCCCAATGT
Source organism: Coenobita brevimanus (assembly GCF_032717465.1). NCBI lineage: Eukaryota > Metazoa > Arthropoda > Malacostraca > Decapoda > Coenobitidae > Coenobita > Coenobita brevimanus. The sequence continues at coordinate 2,663,165 of NC_137010.1, forward strand.
GTGTTGCCTCATGAGGTGCGTAGGGGCACGGAGTTAGGCAAGTTGGTCCTGGCAATTAAGATGAAAGTGACCAGCCCCACACCAGGTGCTACAGAATAAGACGAAATACAATTGCTGCTAGAAATGGCGTAAACTGAGAAAAATATGATGAATATGAAAAGACCAAAGTGGAAAGAAACAGAGATGGGAGAAGGGGGGTGGGGGAGCACACACAAATCTCACAGTATACCCAAAGAACTAATAACAAGTATATGTCTGAGGTTCTACACTTAGGTTTACCACAGAAATGCAGTATCAGTCATGAGAAATTCATTTCACAATGTACGAAATAGGTAAAATGATACAAGGGAACAAAAGAGTTTAAGTTACTACAATATGAATTCAGTAGTTTAAACTAAGTTTTGGTTTAAGTTTCTACTCTACCAAAATTCACCAAAATGACAAAATTTCGCATTGGAGCCTTGGATTCCCTAGAGTGGGGGAAAAGTTCTTTCTGGCAACACTGACTTGGACGGACTGACAACTTTAATAAAACCGTATTACAGTGACTATTATAAGTATTTTTTCCACAAATATGTTTAAAGTAATTATACTACTGTTGTATTCATTTTATCAATTCCAAAAGTTTTTCATTAATCTCAGGGCAATATTTTTGAGAATTTGGTATATTCTCTATTACATGAATAGCTATTTGCACGGATTTTACTTGCTTAACATTAAGGTATACCATAATATTATTACATGAAGTCTAAACTTTTACATCATTTGGTCGTAAGTAATTCACTTCAATGCACTCTCTAGTTTCTAAACTTTTATATCATGTTATATCCAATGCTCTCACTTGTTTTTATGATTTTGTAGTCCTCAGGCCATTTTATTGCAGTTTGTTTGATCCATCAACTAAAACAAATTAAATATAATTAGCTATAAGGAGATATGTATCCTGAGGTGTGAATAAAGCTCATTTAATGTTATTCGCACAAACCGGTGTGAATAGTCACACTCACAACAAAAATAGCCGGGGTGCAGACGCTATCTAAAATGGTAATAAACCCCACGTTGTTTCTGTATTATATGTTCAGTTGATAATTCAGCATCTTTGTTTACGTCGATTAAAACTTAACCATTGTCTCCAAATGGCTGATATGCTTTAGACGTCCAAATTAAGTTGATAAACATGTGAAACAATGACAATGTCCTGTCAGGTCAAAATTTGCACACAAACTGCCACAGGATCTCGGCTCTATGTACATCTATTTATAGTGCAGAAGAATCAACAGCTTTTCAAGCATATGGAGTATGAATATGAACCAGTATTTAATGGCTGTGTATGCTTATCATCCACGGCCTGGAAGGAAATTAATGCATAAATAAGCCACTTGTGTATCCACACTGTTAAGTCCGTTTTGGCTCCTTGATGATTATAAATGCCGTTCAGGTGCCCAAACCTAAGTAGTTTTGAAGGTGGGGCAGTGGTTAAGGTAATACAACATCCTGACCTAATAAGTTTTTAATATGGGGCTGTGGTATGGCTGGCATTTCATTTTTGGAGAAACACTTGCCTTGTTATGCAGATGAAGTTAATGTAATCAGAGGTTCAAATAAACAGTCCCAAATGGAAGTTTCTTCAGGTTTCACAATGTTCATTTTCTTCCAGGAAAAAAAAAAAAATCGGTAAAAAGTATCATATGTCATTATCCGTATCCATGCTCAGAGTCCCACAATATTTTGACCCAGAAAATTAAAATACAAAACTTTGTTATGTGAGTATAATGTACAGTACTTTAGTGCATTGTCACAGTAAAATTGCAGTATAAAGAAATACAAGAATAACAGTGATGTAATGAGACTTGTACTGTACCATTATGTGCAAAATGTAACACTGTTGGGTATATTAATTTAATCTGCGTCAGGCGGTGTTTGGTGTGCAGCTGGTGGTGACGATGGTGATGGCGAGTGTGTTGTCCCGCATCACCCCACACTACTCGCTGGCGCGCTGGCTCCTCTGTGGTACTGGGTAGGTCCTGTGCTTTCTTGTTTTTGTCTGGTGATCTGTGATTTTAGGCTGTCACTATCTAGCTATAGCCAGATGCCATAATCCTGTAAGGGGTGACTACTTGTCTTTGATTTAGTCATACTGTATTACAGGGAGGGGCACTATCCCTCCGCCAACCCACTTGCTGACACATAGAGAACACGTATGGGTTGGTGATTTTACGCAGTGCCTAGTACTCGTATATTTTATTAGTACATTGACAGTATTTATATGAGAACATTTTTGATCTTGCAGATCAGAAAAGACAGCGAAATTTGTACTTTATTCCAGCACAGTACCGGTATTTAATAAAATTCATGATTAAAATGATTGGGGAGTTTCTTTTTTACCCAAGGATGGAGTAGCTACAGTAAATATATACCGGTAGTCATGAAATTAGGTCAAAGTGCAAGAACACAGTCATGTGTTCAGTATAAATATTGTATAACACCAATGACTTACAGTCCTTCCCTCCCTTAGCCTCGTCTACTACCTGCACCCGAGTGATGAGGAACTCCGGAGTCTGGCAGGTGTCCCCAAAGACAAGGGGAAGAAGGGTAAGGGTGGGGGGAAGGGAGGAGGCGGGGGCAAGGGAGGGCAGAGCGAGGATGACGGAACGTTCACCGTGCCCCGAAGCCTAGACCTGACCCTAGAGACCTCACGGATGGTTCCCGGGGAGGTGCTGCAGCTGAAGTTCTACACTGAGTACCAGTGGCTGCTGGACTTCTCCCTCTGTGCTGTCATTGTGTACATCATTACAGAGGTGCAGCTTGTTTACACTTTTTGCATCATTGTGATGTATATCCACTTCTGCTACATATGATCTCCACTTTTCATTTGTTCACTCATTCCTTCAAGTGCATGTAGATGAGACGAAATGTCATTTGTGTATGTAATAGCCAGCCACCAAATTCTTATAAGTTAAGAATTTTCAGATCTTCATGTTTGTGGCCCCACCAAAGGCAGAAGTCAACCTGAGCATGCTGTGGTGTTTGTTGGCAGTTGGCTTCTCACTGTATCCTTGTACTGTACACAGTGGGAAAATATAGATGTTTGTGTAGTTAACCTCACTAGCTATTTAAAATAATTGAGATAGGTTTTGTAAATGTGATTAAGGAGTCATGATAAATGCTGTAATTTGTATTTGTAACCACTGTGTGGTCCATGTATGCCCCAAAGAGATCTAACCTTGCTGTGGATCTCCCCACACAATTTGAAGAAGGAATCTCAAGTAAAAGTGATATTAATGGCAAAGTTTGAGGAACCAAGGGAGAACTGTTGTGAGGCTGAAACAGAAGATCACACTTTATATACTGTGAAACATAAACAAAAGACCATATTTAACACATTTCCTTAGCCCCAGATCAGCAAAATCCTCTTCTCCCTGTCACTGCTGTACTTTCGTGGGGAGGACTCAGGCGGGGAGAAGGCCATGGTGGTGTTGGCATATTTCTCCTTCCTGCTGGTGGCACTGGGAACTCTAATAGTGGATGAGAGTCGGCTGGAGCTGGGGCTGGACCTCGCATACTCATCGTTTAATTCAAGCGCCGCAGCGTTCTTGAGTGCTCAGGGGCTGACGTCGGAGTGAGTTGAAAGTCGCCAGTTTGTATAAAAAAGAGAGAGGAGTACAGTATGTCTGTTAGTGTAAGAAGCAGTATGAAAGTGCCCTGACGTTCTTGAACACATAGCTGATGTCAGAGTGATTTGAAAGTTGCCAGTTTGTAGGAGGAAAAGGAAGGAATATGTATGAAAGTGTGAGTATAATATGAATGAACCTACAGTAGACTGGTCCTTACATACTCATCATTTTATACAAGTTTCAAGGTATTGTTGAGTGGTCTGGCTGAAGTCAGAGTGAGTTGAAAGTTGCCATTTCGTAGGAGGAAAAGGAAGAACAGTGTAGCTTGGGTATGGTTCTGTCATGACTGTCCCTGGTGCTAGAGGGTTTTTAAAATGGAGAAAAGTATTGGAAGTGGTGCTGGTGGTGGTTAGTTGTGTAAAGACCTAGCTAACTGAATTTTCAGTACAGTACGTGCTATTCTACAATCAACGATTATCAGGATAAAGTTGTGTTTTGACTCTGTATATAAATGAATTATTTAGTTGACACTGCTTCAGTAAATAAAAATGTATTTAGTTGATATTGCTTTATTAACTAGGAATGTAAATATATATTGTAATTGCTATGTAGAAGTTTGTAAAATGTTTTGTTATCCTTTCCCAGCATATTCAGAATTGTTCATTATATTATTCATTGTGGTAGATGTTGGCACTCACCATCCACTCACTCAATGTGGTTCTGCTTTAGGTGTCTACCCTTTCCTGTCTTCCTTCCTCTTCTGTCTTTTTTTCCTACATTCATTCCGTTTCCTTCTGCCTACGAGTGACTTTACACTCCCTCTTCTGCCTTTCCTTCATTCTTTCTTCTTCCTTCTGCCTATGGGTGACACTGCACTGAGTGACAAGCCAAATGGTTTCCTGGACATCAGGAAACCACCTACTACATTGGGTGGTAACCATATAACCAAATTATGGCACCTGGTAGTCTAGTGGGTAATTAAGATGCACCAATCGGATTGAGCCTGTGCAGGTTTTTGTCCAAAGGGTGGTTGGGATTTATTGCTCTCGTTATGTGACTCAGAGATGAGTGAGGCTGGTCACTGTCATCTTAAATTCCAGGACCAACTTGCTTACGCTTCTCATGGGGCGACATAGGAGTGGATGATTGATGGTTCATTATATTATACCTCTTTGGAGAAATTACCTCAGCCATTGTAGCTTATATTTCAGATAGCTTCCAACCACAGCTAATTCAGATAAGTGAGGATTTACATGATTTCACTTTCTGCTATGGGAAGCAGCCAAGAGATTTTAAAGCTGGAAAGATTAGTAAATGGATATGTTGTTGGATTGGGCACTCTTTTGAGAGCTGCCTCTACCATTTTGTTTTCCTTTTTCCTTTTTTTTTCTTTATGTTACGGGCCCATTGAAATATAGTAGTGGAAAATTGGATTAGAGTGATGATAATGATGATGACGGCAACAGCGACGATGATGATAACTACACATTCCTCCATAGTAATAGCCAGTATTCTCTTACTCATTCCTGGTCATGTGATGCTGGGTCTCTTTCAGTGGCCCTGCATCCAAAGTGACCTTCAAGATCTGCCTGGCCATGACTTGTGCGCTGGTGGGTGCGTTCTTCACCTTCCCTGGACTTCGGCTGGGCAAGATGCACTTCGATTCTCTAAAGTGAGTAGAGACAATGTAATGGGATAGAAGTGTAGAATGGAGATTGTGTTCAAAGTCAGATTGCAGTGTTGATGTTTTAGCCAGTTGATTAACCCCTTCAGTTTATAACATCTTTTTTATTTTACCCTTGTTACTGGTGGGTGACTTTATTCAATTTCCCATGGATATGACTGGATGATTTTATTCTACAGTACTTTGGAAGTCCCCTCACCCCCACCACTTATAACTAACCTCTTCAGTGGAAAAGCCATTCCAAAGCTAAATGCTTATCTAGAGGAAAATAACCAAACTTGACTGTATAGCACAGGGTTTTGCAGTGACTATTGGGATTTCTCTTGGCAGAAAAGAAATCATCACCTCTTAACCTGAATGAAATCCCTGTTGACAGGGTTGTGGCAAAAGGGTTAATCAAAATAATATTTGACTCAGTCTGCTAGGATTCTCAGAGCTAAACAAAACCATCTCTAGCTTGAGTGAAGTAGTATACTGTGCTATAATGTGTCCAGAGAAGAACAAAATCATATACTGGAGTTGGAGCTGCCTTTCAGGACAAGCTTTTGTATGGTGATTGTGATACATATTTTCAGTAATCATCATCTATTCATGTATCTTAACTGTAGATTTATTTTATATGACAAAGTCTCAATATATTTTGACTGGACAGAGGATACCAAAAATAAGGTATATACTGACAAATTAGATGATGTGGCCTGATGGTTTGTTCAGTGAATTCTGTAGAAGATGACCCCTGTCTCCTTCATCATCATCATCCAGATCTTCTTTCCCACCCTAGGGTAGGGTAAGGGGTAGCAACTTCCAGACATCCCAGGTTTGCCCAGTCCAATGGGCCATGCTTCCATTTGTTCATCATTCAAGCCCCCGGAATCCTGGCTCTATCTTGTACACCAAAAACGTTCACCATGTTCTGTAGCTTAATGTGAATGTATCTAGTGTCTAGTTGATTAGTATAAAACTGTAAATCAGTCAGCTGACTATGTTATCTTTTAAGTTGTTGTCACAGCAGTTTTGGGGGCAAAATTTTCCAGACAACTTAATGCTGGCAATGAATTTTTGAGGGTTGTTGGCAATTTCTTGTCACTGCAGGTGCAAAGGTCTTTGTTACAGTTTTTCTTTAAAAGTAGCCACGAGAGTATCACCATGATAGAGAAGCCAGGAAAAAGTTGCCAGAAAACTTGATCTGTTAACACTGCCCTAATATACTGTACCACTTTGTTTGGCTCAGGTACTGCCGAGAGCGGACCATTGTGCGCTGGATTTTCCACGCGAGTTTTGTAGCACCACTGCTGCTGGTGGTCATGTGGATCAAACCTCTGTCCCGCCGCTACCTCACTGAGCACACCTTCCCAGGGCGCTCCCACCCCATGTGAGAACCCACAAAGCTGGAAAGAAATTTGTGGATAAACTTTTGAGCAACTGCCTCTTGTAGGCTAACTGAAATTTATTTTTGGAGGAAGAACAAGGGAAGGAGAGTGCAAAGCATCCCTGTATATCTCCTCTGCCCCCAACAAAAAAACAGATCTTAGACGTGTGGAAAATGATCGTAGGTTGTCATATTTATTTTCTACAGGAAGAACAAAGTCAGGAGGGTGCAGATTCTCCCTTTGTCTTGAGTCCTTCCTCCAAGAACAAAATATAACAGGGAATACATTAAAAACGAGCTTGTGAATGTTTGCTTTGATTACGATACTCTCCAGGCAGTCCTCATTGTAAGCCAGTGATGGCACATCTTCCTTAAGAGGTGGTATTGGTAGGTTGAGTAAAACTGGTAAATTAGCTTTATAAGTACAGTACCAGTGAAACTTTAATGAGCTGTTTTCTGGTGTTTACTGTGGACATAACATCAATACAGGAATGTTATACAGCCTATAACATGAAAATGTTGTATCCATCCATCCATCATCCAATCCTACATTGCCCCATGAGGAGCATAGGAGCCTGGGGCTAGGCAGTTGGTCCCGACATTTAAGATGAGAGTGACCAGCCTCACTCATCCCTGAGTGGCATTACATGAGCAATCAACCCCAACCACCCCTTGGATATAAACCTTCACTGGCTCAATCTGATTGGAGTGCGATAATTACCCACTAAACCACCAGGTGCCAAAATTTGGTTATATGGTTACCACCCAGTGTAGTACTGTATTATAAAAAAGCAGTTTATTCAGGCTGTATCAATCCATTTTAAGACATATCTTTAGACTTTTAAGAGAGAGCTTATGGCATGAAGCCACATCATATTTATGTACATACTAATATTTTGATCATTATAGCTGATACAGTTGGATGTATGTCTGTTATATACAGTATATTTTTCATTGGGTATATTTGAGTTTCAGTAATGCCAGATTAAATCTTTGACTTTCACATCCTTGTTCTTCTCAAATCTTATGATTGTAGATACTACAGTTCCTCTCTGTTTTGGCTGTAATTTGTTTCCTAGGCTTATAAAATAAGAATGGGGAGAATACTTGTAAAGTATTACCATATGTGATAAAAAACTTTATTATACTGTTCAACCCCATACCTCCACTTGCTAAGTGTTGAATCCCTGGCTAGGCCATCATAATCCAGTGCCATGGTAGGCAGTTCACCTATGAGGATGATAGTTCTGGTTCTTAATACCAGTTGCCTTGTAATTCTTGCCATTTCAGACAGCAGTCTGTTAAAACCTAACCTGAAATGATATTATCTGAGAGTGGCAGATGCCGTCTGGTGACAAAGGCTTACACATGCTAACATAGCAAAGGCCTTTTAATCAGTGTACAGTTAGTAATAGTTAAGCACATAACACTTCCAGATCATAGGTTCTGGTTCTGGTTTGGGAGGAACAAAGCCAGAATACAGGGAGGTTGAGATTAAGTAGTACTACTGTATATTGCACTTTTACATCCTCTCACATTTTTTACCTAATCCCACAGTAGGGCCTCAGAAGCATTTGACATCCTGGCATCAATATTTAACACCATTTTTTACATCATCATTTATTTCATTTCTTTTTCCGGATAGCATGACGCCAGAAGCATTTGACACCTTGCGCATTGTTCTGGTGTTGCTGGTGGCTGGTCTGAGGATGGCGCTGATGCCATACTATCTGCAATCTTATCTCAACCTGGCATATGAGAAAGTAGAGGCGCAGAAAAAGGAATCGGGTCGCATCTCCAATAAAGATCTGCAGAAAAAGGTACAAGAGAGAGAGAGACTGAGAGGAATGCCTGGAGTGTAGGAATAAGGAGAAATACAGTACATGAAAAGAAAAATGTTGTTGTCATGCAGCTCACAGGAGCTGGTATGGTATATAATATACAGTATACAGTGGCTCAGTAAGTGACAAATAGCGCGTTGGTTAAAAAAAAGAAAAAAAAAATCTGTTTACCGTATGATCCCTGTAGTTCATTCAGCTTAATTTGGCAAAGATTTTCATCCTTTTGCAGCCTGTTTTGAGTGCCTTGTTGGCAGATTAAGACTGTATTCTGAGCAGGACCTGACTATGAGTTTACATTCTTTCCCTAACACATTTTCAGTACCTTTACAGTACTAGCATCATATTCTCGTGTTAACTTTTTGGTACGGGTCATATTTGAAAATAGAAAGATGGCAATTTTAGGCCAAGTAAAAGATGTCAGATTACATTAATATAGTGTCAGCTTTGTGTCCACAGATTGCAAGTGTCTTCTACTACCTGTGTGTGGTGACTCTTCAGTATGTGGCGCCCATCATCCTCTGTTTATTTCTGGCCCTTATGTTCAAGACACTGGGTGAGTTTTTACTGTCTGTAACAGAATATTTGTAAGCCTGATTGAACACATCATAACATTGCCTAATTGATCTTACTCACCCACGCGCGCATGTACTTCCACTCTTCCTTATTCCCACTCTCCCCATTTATTTCTCCCACATTCCCACTCTTTCTCTTTCCCCAACCCACACTCACACTGCCGTTATTCACCAGGTGGCCTAAGCTGGTCAGCATTACTGGGGTTCACCATGGAGCCAGGAGAGTGTGGCCTGACCCCACCCAGCCCGGCCCCCTCCATCCCGGCATTGCAGGACGCCGAGACTATTACAGAGGCAACCAAGATACTTACACTTGGCATGGAGGAGCTCAAAAAGGTGAGCAAGAAAGGGGGAATACAGTATGAGCACTTGCATGTATATTCACACATATGTAGGCATGTATGCGTGTGTTCACCAGCTTGTTAGCAACAAAAAACAAATTTTATTTAGGAGTTGCTTATAGTACCTGTATTTTACCTAGTTTTGCCAGTAGCCTAATGAAATGAGAAAATTGTATGAAAAGTAAAGTAGTGCTCCAGATAAAAAATTTCCTTAGCAACTCGTTAGCAACTTCAAATATGAAACAGCTAAAAATCCATCCATCCATCATCCAATCCTATGTCACCCCATGAGGAGCGTAGGAGCCCGGGGCTGGGCAAGTTAGTCCTGACATTTAAGATGAGACAAAGATGCACAAAGCATACAACAGGGTACACAGAGAAGGAATGTGGAAGGTTTCTCGCATGTACAGTGTAGATGGTAAGCTGCTAGGTGTCGTCAAGTGTTGTTACGATGGTAGTGAGGCATGTGTAAGAGTAAATGGGCATCTAAGTGAATGGTTCACGATCAGTGTGGGTGCACAACATTTTGTGTGATGTCCCCATGATTGTTCAATATATATATGGATGGGGTGATGAAAGTAGTACAAACACAAGTAATGGAGAGAGGGATGGCATTGGTAATGAATGAAGATGGATGGAATATCTCAAATTTCTCGTATGCTGATGATGCAGTACTACCTGCTACTACTGGGCAAGAACTTTTGGTAGACTAGTGCAGAGTTTTGCTGATGTCTGTGAGCATCGTCCCTTGAGAGTAAATGTAACAAAAGAGTTAAGTGATGGTTATAGAGAGAGAAGGTGATGCCCAGTTTGGTGTTAGAGTGAATGGAGAGGCTGGAACTGGTGAGAGAGTTCAAATACCTGGGTACAATGATGTAAAAGAGGAAAATATGCAAAAGAAATGGAAAGTTGAGTGACACAAGGAAGAAAAGTAGCTGGTGCTATGAAGGCCTTGATAAGAAACAGAGGCTTGAGTGTTGCAGCTGCACGAGGCTTACATGAAGGAGTGTTAGTGCCAACTTTAATATATGGATGTGAGACTATGGTGTGGCATGAAAATGAACAGTCAGGAGTAAGAACAGTGGAGGTGGGGCTGCTGAGGAATGTATGTGGAGTACAGAGAGTGGATAGGATATGAAATAATGTGATTCGTCAAAGATGCAGAGTGAGGAAGTATGTGGACACCAGAATTGAAGAGAGTGTACTGAGATGGTATGGTCATGTGGAGAGAATGGATAACAATAGAGTGGTGAAAAAGGTATATCTGAGCGAATTTGAAGGAGGGAGGAGGCGAAGTACGCCAAGGAGAAGGTGGAAGGACTGACAAGAGATTGAGTTGGCTGGATGAATATTGAGAGGAGAAGCGCATGATCAGGGATTTGGCACCTCTTTTTAACGTTACAGCATCAGGATTGACTCTGTCGGATACGTTTACAGCATATGAAACTGCAGAATGTGGTGAATGTTTTTGGCATGTCAGATAGAGCCAAGATTCCAGAGACTTGAATGATGAATGAATGGAAGTGTGGCCCATTGGAGTGGGCAAACTTGGGCTGTCTTGCTACTCCTCACCCTGCCCTTGGGTGGGAAAGGAGGTCTGGGTGATGATGATGATGATGACGATACAAAGATCCCAAAGACAGATCATCCCATCAAGAATTAAAAGTATTTCCAGTTAAGGTCATATGAACATAAGGCTTACATAATCCATCATCACAGGATCTATGCCATCCCTGTAGCTTTATGATGCACCATCCCCACCGCAAAGAAATAGAGAAAAATTAACTTCCCTACAATGTTGTACACAAAATGCTTAAAACATATCCATCCTCATCCACCCAACATTATACATTACTTTACAAATGTATGCTTAAGCACACAGTCACCACAGCCATCAAAAACCTCCAACCAAACAGCATCTTTCATCACCATCCACCAAACCTTCACCTTCAGCCCACAGAAATTGCCAGCCTCAGAGATACAAGAGCTCATTGCCTTGCGCCCACAGAAATTGCCAGCCTCAGTGATACAAGAGCTCATTGCCTTGCCATCAGTGTTCACTAGTACTGCGAAAGTATTTAGCTCACAGTATCCAATATGCCCACACTTTGATGCAGTCCGCTATGCCACAACACTCTTATTTGCCTCTTGTACTTCATTCTTATAACTGACAAGCCTTGAACATAACCTCAGTCAAAGATTACTCATATCACTCATTTGAAGTGGCCAGTTTTCTGTTGTTCAGTGGCCTCATGTACAGGTAAGCCTGATGCAACAACAACAGAATTCATGTAGTATTGTACTCTGTATCTCATCATGTCTGCATTTTTATATCTCCTCACATGTATTTTTCAGGTGTTCACAACAGAGTTTTACCGAGGGCTACTGGGATTTGTTACCTGGTGGTGTGTGTTTACCTGGTTCCTCTCTGGCACATTTGGAGTTGCATACCAGTCCTACTTCACCAAAGGATAGATCTTGGGCAGTGTTCAGAAAGGAGTGTGAGAATGAACAGGATCAACTGTGGAATATGCTAACTAATGGGCTTTGTTCAGGAGAGAAACCTGTATTTTGACAGTAGTAACACCGATTGATTTGTGAAGAATGGGAAACAGGATAATGTTGTTCATATGATGAGGAATTTGAAATGAGGATTATTTAAGGTACTGTAACTGTCATGGAGACTAAAGCAAAAGACACATTTTGAAGATACACTATATGTCTGTGGAGATTAGTTATGTTTCGGATAAGCATTATGAAAGATTTGTGTATGATCATGTGAGTACCGTACTCAGGAGATGCAGCGGGTACTAAAGAAATAGGTTATGAGGATGTGTTTTGAAGGCAATTTCAAGACAGCGTTTGCTGTTTAATAAGCGCTAAGCTACCAGCTGGACCAAATTTTTCATATTCTAATGATCTGGAAATGATATTACACTACAAGTATGTGATGTGTATGATGCAGTCTCAGGAGTAGAATTTAAGCTGTTGTAAAGAGCTTTTGTCTATTTCTGAGGATTTTTGAGATATGGATGAATGGTCAGCATTTATGTTTCTGTTATCCTTTTGAGACTTTGCATTCTCATGTCACCTCACACAACTCTTGCCTGTGACTGTATTCTTACTCCATTCACAACAAAGCACAAATGTACATATGTAGAGTATGTTTGGTAAATCAGCAGGTCATAACTGAGTGGAGGATCTTGGAAGTTGTATTAGCCGTAATACCAGTACTTAAAGATTTTAAAACTGTTATATGATTCATATGCTTTTTTACTATGTATTAAAAAATGTAGAATTGTATGGTCACTGCAAGATTTGGAGTCACTAAGCAATTTACAGGCATTGTATGCTGATTTTTCTCATTTCAGAGGAAATGTGAGCTTCACAGCAGGTAATAGCACAAATTAGGAAATTGTTTGTTGGCCAGGTTTTACTTGAAATATGAAAAGCTCTCTTTTTGCACTGTTTTTTTTTTTTTTTTTTTTTTTTTTTTTTTTTTTTAAGTCCACAGTAATATAAAGTTAAATTACATATTAAGTATCCTGTGTGTGGTGACTCTTCAGTATGTGCTAGATTCCCCCAACTTCTGGGAAAAGTTGTGATAGTTTGTAACATATCAGCAACATTCAGTAATATAAGGACATGCTGTACATGAAAATCTTGTGAGAAATGTACAAGAATAGAAATGACTCAGCTGTTAATCTGATTTGTTCTTAGACATTACAGCAGATCATTTTTTCAAGGTATTTATTATGCTAAGCTCAAGGACGTAGGTGAATAAAACAGGGAGTACTGGCGCCACACAGTATTCATGTATGGCTAGTGTTTTTCTGGATTCTGCCCTATTTCTTCATGGGGAAGTTAGGTTAGTAGGATGATGATATTGATTGTTTTTCATCCCGTGCTCGTTCACAAGACAGAGATCTCAAGTTTTTGTATTTTTTATTGTATCATAAAGTGAATATTGTTTTAGAGGTAATTAAAGGCTGGGATCGTCTTTTAGCGAAGAGCGTATGGTTTTTAAAGTGTTATAGGTGAGGGACAATTTTTAACCAGTGACTAACATGGCAAATTGCAAGGGTTTCAGTGATGAATAAATGGATATGTGACTCTCTTCACTGTACACTGTGTTAATAGCTTCTAATTCGTTTGTGTTTTCCTTTTCCTCTTTCTGACTTTTCCTGCCACATTGAAACAATGGGAAATTGGATGAAGATGATGGTGATTGTTACAGTATGGTATGGGTTGCTGAAATGTCAGTCATGGAAGAATTCTGCCACTGGTTTTAAAATAAAGTCTCATGGACTGCTAGAATGTAGCTGTCAGGCTTTCTTTTGTTACTTGTCATTCTGTGATGTTAAAAAAGTTGTTGTAAATTCAAAATCCTATTTTCTTTAATGTTAAACACTGTCCATACTCCTATTTTGTATAACTAACCTAGATATGACTTTTAATCAGTACTGGTACTATATTAGTTCAGCTATAAGGTAAGATAACTACAAAATCTCCCAAGTATTACAATATAGTTTCTGTACACCATCATTTAGCATGTGACTACCACAGTTAGAGCAGTGTGCCAAAGAGTGATACCTATTTGGGGGGGATTCTGCTGTACAGGACTGTATTTTGATGGACAGAAGCTCCAGCCATTTCTTTACCTATTTAAGATAGGAAAAGAATTAATGTGATTCATTTTGTTATCTTAGTGTGGTTCATTTTGTTAGGTTACAACATTTTTTGTAATGTTTTATGGACAGAGTTCATCAGGTGTTGTGTGTCAGTTATTTAGGCACTCCATTTATTTAACATTGAGGATGTATGTGGCTATACAGTGCTGCTTTAAGTGAAACAGCTTCAAGAGACCTATTGCTTGAGGAGGGGTTGTCAGTACACACGCACAGAAAAATAAATGGATGAATAAAGAGGTTCTGAACATTGGAGTGAATCATGGGCAACTGTCTTTAATTCAACTTTGAGCTGAATTCTTTGGCATCATTATACTCGTATAGTGAAGTAGCCATGAATAAGGTGCATGCTGCCTGTACAAACATAAGACCCTTGTGTTATGGCCTCAACCTTAACTGCACCAACTATGACCCATTGTTTTGTGCCTTTCACCTTGTATACAGGTATAGATGCACCTGATGATCAAATTTTAGAAGTACCGGTAAGGTTTTCCATTATCCAATATTCATTTAGATATATGTATGTATTGTATTTTTATTGGATAGCTAAAGAGTGGATAATGGAAAAAATGAAAGTGAACTGGATACACTGTGCTGTAAAAAAATTTGACTGAATAATGCCTATATTATCTAACTCATATCTAAATGGATATTTTCATTATGTCTGTTGAATGAAGTTCAAAGTTCAGACCATCCAGCTGTTTGTTTTGTTGCCTATCTATCCGTCACCCAGCCCATGTGTTGCCCATCAGGAGCATTGGGGCCCAGGGCTAGGCTCCTTAATCCAAACATGACGAGTGAAGAGTTATTTGCTTCAGGGTGGTATTATATGAACCATAGACCAAATGTCCTTGGATGTAGTTCCTATGGGCCACATCTGATTGGTTTAGCATCATATAATGAAAATACCCATTCTCCAGCCAAGTGAACAGGCCAGGCAGATTGTCCATATAGATATACATTATCTGGTGCATCTCTAACCTTGTGGCCCTCTGCATTTTCTTACCATTGACATTACCAAAAGTATGTTGTAAGTTTTAGATATGAAATGCTTAGAATTGTTGCCAGATTAGGTATGTATTGTTATACGAGTATAAGGTGCAGGTAACCCGAAACTTCAAGACAAGATTACAGTACAATTAGTTGCAAGCAAAGAGCAACAAGATTGTTTATATATAAATAATGGGTTGAATAACATTGTACTGTAAAGTACCGTCATCAGTGCAGTATTGGGCTATAACTCATTGTGTCACCACAGGTCTAAAAGGTGTATGGCCATCATCCAATTATGATGTTTTTCTTTTCATATCAACACACCACCATGATTGGAAGAACATAAATTCACTACCACCCATGCTGCAATAGGTTGGGGTGTGTGGAACTGAAAAGTAAAAAGTTATAATTATGTGACGGCCAGACATCCTTTAGACCTGTGGTGGCAAGGTGGGTTTGAGTTCAACACTGGTGAGGGTGCTTTTCAGTACAGTGTTATTCAGAAACATTATTGGTTTATTATGGTACAGCATTAGAGTGTACCTGTTTTATACTGTATTATATATGTGTATATAATTGTTGTCACCAGTTCTGTTTTTTCATCACCTGTGAATTGTATTTGGTACAGTCAGAGTGAATGGGAATACTTTAATTTCATTTATGCTCCTCTGTGGGCATGAAAGTTATGTGCATGTATGATTGTTCATTGAATCATATGGGATTGGCATGAAGGCTGCAGAATGTTCTGTATTCAGTGGCATTTGTCATGAAGGGGAATACAGTAACTTTAATCTTATTCATCCTCTTATGTGGAAAACAGAGTTATATACAGTACAAGTTTCACTGTTCATTGCATCTTGTGGGATTGACATGAAGGTTGTAGAATATGCTGTATTCAGTGTCATTTGTAAAGGTTTTGTGTGAAGTTATCACTCAGTCTACCATAAGCACAAAAATATGTACTGGTACTCTTCCAATTTTCCTTTTGTCTTTCTGTATGTCTGTCCTCTCATTTTTATTTATTTACTTTTTTCTTAGGTGACCAGTTATTACCCTTTATCTGTATACTTATCATATTCTCTGCTTCGCTATTGAAGCCTAATCTTCTGCTCCCATATTTCAGAGACAGGAAGAAGGGATTGGTTGCTGCTATTTGTTTCTCTCTCTTAATAACTCCTGTAGTACAACACCTCGGGATTACATTCTGGCTAATAGGTAAAGTCAGTTGTATTGTTCGTTCTTCCTTTCCATGTGTTTCCCCTTTTCTTTGTAGGACTTATTACGGTATTTCTCTTCCTTTGTGTGTGTGTGTAGGCAGTGTTTATGGCTGACTCATTATATAAGAACAGTCCCTTGTTTATTCAACATTGTTAACATAGATTCTTTTTTAACATAGATTCTTGTTGAATGTTATGTAATATAACATTTTTAGCATGTTAATTGAGTGTTCATGATGGTTATTGGAGACCCTGTTGTGTGAAGAAGTGGGTGTCTCTGCTATTTTGTCTCCACCGTCATGTTGGATATGTGACTGCAGAATGCAAAATATTCATATGCATTGTATCTTCATTTATCAAGACTACTGTAATTAAAGATCTTTATGGTTATAAAACTGTTAAGGGAACTCCAAGATTTTAGCTCATTATCCAGGGAAGCACTATACGGTATGTCATTTGGCCTGTATTAAGTAATATACCTAGCCATATGCCTAGTCCAGACAGTGTATATATAGATTTTTTTTTTTTAATACTGTCCTCTGCATCACAACTAAATGCTTTGTTCAGACAATAAGGTAATAGTGCGGTTCAACAACACAGATTTTGTAAGTATCAGTACTATCATATTTTAGTTATTTAATCCAATGCAGGTGCAACACAGTGCAGACGTACGGCATTTTAGTTTATGCTGGATTCATGATGGTAGAGTTGCTATTTTCTGTCAACATGGTCTGTAGTAGTACAACCCATACTGGTGATTGTTTATTGTGCTAAGTTTGTTGTGTCATCCTAGGGTTTAGCTTGTGAGTGGACAGACAGTGGTTTGTATTTTCGGCAATCTGTCCATTCACTTCAGTTGCAACTTAGTACCCTAAAGTTTACCCCACCACAACGCTTCCACCCCCACCTTTTTCTGGCTTAATGCAGATGTTTAAGTTAGGATGTGGTATTTGTACTATAAGGTCAATATTTTCACCATTGGTTGTTGGCTGTCATGTAAGATTTGTCAGGAAACTGTAAATAATTGTAAGATAATGTAAATATTGAACCCTCACTTTAGTGTCGGTGTTTCTATAAATAAAGTGGAATTGTGGTAAAACACTTGTTCTTTCCCAGACGTGTAGCAGTGGTTACAGTATCCAGTCATTAAAGGAGAGATGGCGATAAGATAGTAATCAAAACGGACTGAATATGAATTTTTGAGGTGGGCCTTTTAGAATGCAAGAATAGACCAATAATAATTGACAGATTTGAACAATGCATCGGGATTTTTTTTTTTTTTTTTTTTTTAGCTCCTTTAGGTGACAAAAGACTTTGATTTAGAGGTTAGTATTAAATATTCACGAATACTGAAATGATAATTAGACAAATATTCCCAGCCAAAGGTCATATTCAGCACTCGCGTAACAACAAAGAAATGAATAAATCTTAAGCAGTTATTGGTGATATTAGGTTTGTATCAATAGAAAAAGACGCTATTGAAAAGTTGTTGATTTTCTATGCACCAATAATTTTAACATAACTAAAGAAGCCAAAATGCAATTGTCAAATCCATTACACGAAACGGAAATAAAGCGGTGAATCATCTGGTCTGTGGAGGTTGTCAGTGTGATGGTTTGACCAGGAATTTTCATTATTTTTGCTCTTTCTTTGCGGTTATCATGTCTCTACAGAACTATGAACAAATCGTGGCCCAGGCAGTGTCAAATAGGGTTTGTATTACTGTAGAGTTGTATGTAGGAATCAGTGAAAATTGATGGATATATTTTGGGGAATATCCAGCTAGAGAACAAAATATCCTTTATGTCTAGGTAGTGTCATGTGACGTCCTAAGCATAGGTCAGGCTTTTATTTCCTCATGCCGAATTAGTTAAAGCCCAGGACCGACAGGACAATATTGCATTTTAATTGGGAATGTGTGTACTTCATTGATTATTAGTTGCAGTGTTGAAGTCAGTATCTGTCATTGTTTATTTTTAATTATTGCATGTTTGTAGGGCCTACCTGTTCTTTGATAATATTGCAATTATTATGGAGTATGTGACATGAGTGCAACTTATCACACAGTGATATAAAGATTGCACCATTCCTTATAGAGATTGCACCATTCCTATTGTTGATCTTGAACTAGAGAAAGCACTAGCAGCATTTTCTTGCTGGTATTTGAGTGGTCACAGCTGGTCACAACCTGCTGTTTCCTGGGACATGATTGGTGGCAAGTTTGGCAGCATGAAAATGGGGTTAATGATAGACACTCTGATAATAAAGAGGAAATCAATCAAGATTTTCTCCTGGCTGTTCACATTTGTATTGTCATAGGAGTTTCTATGAATACCAGTGTGTCATTTTTTTCACCTGTAATTTATTTCCCAATTTTATTTACAGTACAGTACAATAGCCACCCAATTTTACAGTTTACGAAACAGATTTGTGGACATTTTATAGGTTATATGAGGCACTGCACTGTGAAGGTAGTTGAGTGCAAATATATTTTTTAAATTTAGGAAGAGGTGCTGTGAAGTGCCTAATGTCACATAAAAGTTGACCTTGCAAGCAACATTTTTCCCATGCCACTACCGGTACCACATTATTTCTATAAGAGAGTGTAAGCAGATGTGATATACAGATTCTGAATATGGTTGATATATACACAAAATATAGTATAGTTTTATCTTTTTGATGTTGAAGATTATGACGAGGATTATATTTCGTCACAATAATTCTTTTACGAGTATGACACCAAAATTCTGGAGAAGCAGCTAAAGCCAAGATTGAAAAATGCTACTGTCTTAGTTAGGTTAGATCTGTTTGTTGAGGTTCACATGCAAGCTTATTAAGGGGTGGAAAAGTATATGAGAGAGGGGGTGTGAGTTGGCAGCAGGGCAGTGAAATGGCATGGAACAGGGCGATGTGGAGGCGATTTGTTTGTGGCCACCCTGTACGGGATTGAGGCATCTGGCAATAGATAGATAGACGTAATTTTAAACCTGGTATTGTATCTGCTTGGCAGTCAGTTTTTTATATTGTTTCATTTATAAAGTCTCCAACAAGCTTGCATGCATCAGCCTTGGTCACCTAGCGGCAGCCCTTCATGTTGCTCGATCTCAGGCAGCCTCCCTTTTCATTGCCTCATCCCCAAGGTCACATTCTGTGTCCTCATCCCAGGTCTTTTTTGGTCTGCCTTTTGCAACCCTACCCCCAGTATTTACACTTTTCACTTTCTGCACGTTTTTGTTATCCCACAACAGTGCAGTACAGTATTGTTGTATAGAAGCTCTCTTATATTTTTACAGAAATGAGAAAACGAGCTATTGAAAGAAAAGGAAGCATTTTGAACTGATATGGGGTTTTAACTCCATCAGTCGTAGGTGCCTCTGCAAAGCTTAACAAAATGGTATGATGGTAACCAGAATGAAGCATCTATCAACTTTAGGAGTTCATTTACAGTATATCATTGTAGTAGGTTGTGGTAGGTCTGGTTCTTTGGTACTGACAGTGAATGTCCTGTTGCCTTTCCTGTTTGTATATCTCCATGGACTTTGATAAATCAGTATGACAAATCTGCAGTACCAACGTAAATTACACTTTTCTTTAGCCAAGTAAAGTCACCAGTGCAAGTTGCTGCAGAATCATCAGACTGATTTTCAAGTCCGTGGGAAGAGAGAGGAAGGAGAACTGTCAGGATTTCAGCTGCTGATACTACATGACCTTACAGCCAGTCCAGTGGAATATCACTGAATGTAATCCTAGATCTGGAATGAAGCACAGAGTGCAGAATCATTGAAAAGAGAAAAAATTACATGAATACACATCAAGTGACTCTTGTTATGAGCAAAATCCTTGAAGTCAGGTTTAGTCCCTGTACTCTTGCTGCTACTAAATAAGGTTATACTAGTTTTGAGAGACTTACTAAATGTTTGAGTCAGTTATAGCCTTCATAAGTCCCCATCACCATGAGGTGAGAAGCATTACAGTACAGTTTGGTATACAGTGCTAGCTAGACTAAAGTAATGAAGGGACTATTATATTGAAAACGTTAACATACCTGTATCAGAACATTGTAGTGGTTTATGAATTTATTTTCCTGTATCTCACACTCTGGTCTGACACTGTTAATTCCTTGCAGTACCAAAATGCAGACAAGACGAAGATGGATGTGATGACGGCACTACACAACTACCGTGGACTTGCCCCCAAGCTCGACAGATATGGTAGGCTGTGATTTTTGTTTCCTCGTGCTCAGAAAGTGGCAGAGTTTATCTTTGTTTTGGATTTAACACCCTCACTAAGATTGCTTTATTTTTAGTTTATTTTTACCATCTCCAGATGACTTTCATTCAGCAAATGAGAGATTTTGAATTGGAGACCTTTAAGTGCTATCATAGATTAACCCATTCACTGCTTAGGTACTTTCATAAGCTAAATAAAATACATGTAGTCTGGTAACAACAGAAAGCTAATGAAAAATATGTTCTTGGATTGAAGGGGGTAAGGAAGCTTGACCGACAGGTTAGAGCTGGTGTAGTTTGACTAAGTTAGGCTGAATACTTTGAACTACAAGCAATATTATTTTCTTTTCAGCTTCAGATAACATGTTTAGGTTGGATTAAGATTCGAGGGTAGGATATCCCTGATTAGGCTGCATGAATTTAGGTTTGGATTTGCTAGGTTACAGTTGCCTCTAGTATTGTAGTAGGTTGGAATAATGAAGTTTGAATTGGATAAGGAGAAACCAGTTAAGTTGGTTAGAGGCAGAGTAGGCCTATTTGTTACTTACTTGTTAATTAAGTTTGGTCAGGCAACATCAATTGATGTTTTTCCAATATAATGAACCTCTTTTGTGGCCAGATTTACTGATCATTGCAGTACCATTATGTACATATCAGAGGCATATGTTTAGTTGAGATATTCAGTCATAATAATGTAGCACTGTAAAGAGTAGCCATATCAGTCTGTTTAGTAAACTTAAAACTTCAGTTGACATCAGTAGAGGTCCAAGTTTTCCTTCCATAAATCCAAATTATTATGCTTAATATGAATACATATATCTAGGTTTTTCTTTCGTGATTTCATTATATTAATTCGGCACTTCCATGTACTGTATGTGCAGATTGGTTTACAATAGTGTGTATACAAGGTAATACAACCTTAGTAAGTTAGCATTTCAAATCATTAATGGGAAAGCACAGTTAAAGTTAAGTATGACTGCCATAGGTTCATGGGTTAATATTCTTCCTTAACATTTTATACAGTATGTCTTGAAAGAAAACATATTAAATTTAACCTAGTTAACCAGTAATAACTGTTGCATGTTTTTTAGGATTAACCTCTTATACCTAGGCCCTTGTTCCAGGCATTAGATTTTTTGGCTCTGTTTTCAAAATTATTTAGGACAGAAAAATACCAGTAGCATAAGACAGATTAACTATAGCTAGTTGTTTTACGTTAACTTCGGCGTAGATTTTTTTCCTTTTGCAGCTTGTTTCATGAAGATTAATGACAGAATAAGACAATACTATGGCTCTACATCCTTTCCACAGCACTTCTTGGTGGCCGTCAACACATTCTAGGGTTATTCCATTTTTAGAACCCAGCGTTCAGAGTGGAAAAATAGCAGTTTTAGGCCAGGTTAGAGTAAATAGCATATAAATGATTTGCAGTGGCTGTCTGTGATTAGCTGTATTGCCTATTTAAGTATAGGAGAAGTGGAAAGATGTTGGATCAGTGTTGTTTTTAAAGCCTTTTATGTATTACAGGTAAACCTTCATATTCAAGTGTCAGAGTCTAGTCATGTATATAAGAATTATTTCTTTACAGTAGCCAGAGTCTTGTTACTCACTTGAAGTTTATTTGCTATTATTCCTCCTTAGAATATTTAATTTTCATGGGTAAAAGTCCTAACCATTGATATTATAGTTAGTGGTTTTTATCATTTCAGTTAGTTTTCATTCAAGCATTGCATTATTATTTGGAATAATGAAGCAGTTGCCCATTGATATACTGTTAATTAATTTCATAGCCTATTGATCATGATATGGCTTTTAGTTATTGTTCTTTTACTATTTGGTATTACCATTTGTATCCGTAAATTATTCATTTAAAATTTGATGAGTATATTACTTTCATGCAGTAGATTATTATTGATTACTTTAGCTGTATACTGTGTTATTTAAGCAGCAGCCATTTAATTTTGAGGTATTACAGTGCAGTATACTATATTTAATTTTCCCCACATTACATTATTACCTGTGTTGTGTCCAAGAAATGATAACCCCTTCAGGACAGTGTCAGCTTTTATAGTTTTTTTCTGACTACCATACCTCCAGATGAGTTTCTTTTGGTCCTCTTATTGATGGCTATGGTGGCTTCCTAGCACCTCTTCCTAAGCAGTTTATTTTGCATATTTCATCATCTATATTATCATCATTGTTGTCATCATCATCATAGGTATAATCAAGAAAGCAGTGAAAAGAAAGACATGATAGTTAGGCAGTTAATCAGTGTCATGCCCAGTGAAATAGGCCACCCACTCACTCATTCATCATTCAGGTCCCAGCAACCCTGACTTAGTTTCACAGGCACACCTTTCTATACATACACGCTTCATAATTATATGTCATACACATTACGTCTTGGTATATACAATCTGTAGATTATGCCTTTATCAGTGTAATAGTAACAGAAGTAGTTACAGCCCTAGGTTCATCTGAAATGTGAACTCAGTGGACTGAAGGCTCAAGTTGCCATTATCCTGCAGTTCACCATCCTCTTTTGGGGGGATAGGGAGGGAGTTGAGGGATGTTTGTATAACCGGGCAGCTCCACAGCCCAGTTATATCAATGCCACCACACAAAGGCATCCCTCTCCAGCGGCATATTGATGGCCATATTGGTGTAGATAACACAGATAACACAGTGTATCATTAGTGCAACATGTATAGAATGAAATTGGTGAGGTAGGGGTGCTAGAAATTATTGTATACAGCAAGAACAGGGCCTGCATCATGAAGGAAGTCAAAGCTATTGCTGTCGTTGTCTTCAACATGCCATCCACTGTATGTTGTCCTTGCTAACATTATGTTTTATTGAACTAAGAAAGGTCATTTGAGACTGAAGGGGTTAAGTTTAGTTTAGATGCAGTATAATTGCTTTTCATGCTGTTTTGATTATTGAAATGTTTGTCTGTTTGAATTATTTATACATTAACCCATTCATTTTTATACAGCATAATTTATTTTTCCCCACAATACAGTATTTCTCCTTTTCATATATGCATTGTTTTACCCTTTGCTTTTATAGTCTTTAATGATGGCAACGACCGGGAACTATTGAACCTAGAGGGAACAATACCAGTTCGATACAAAGGTGAGGCGGCACGCTAGGCCATCTTAGGCAAGTGTACATAGAGACCCTTGCAGTGTAAGGCTGGACAGAGTGGACATATTGGTTCCGAATCTCACCTTGCCACGGTATATAATTTTAGGTTTATCAGAAGCTTGTTTATGTAGAAGACGTACAATTTACTAATACTGTTTTGCTTTTACACATACTGTTTCACTTGCATCCCGATCTTGTCTGCCGTTCTGTTCTCTTTTGTGTCCATTCTCGTGCTTTTTTAGTGGTGTATGTTTGTGTTGTTTTGTCCACCTTAATTTATTGTTTTGTCCATCTTACTCAGTTCTGTTTTGTCCATATTAGTCTTTTGGTTTGTCCATTATAGTCTAATATGTTTTGACTGTCTTAGTCTGTTCTGTTTTGTCCATTATAGTGTCCTGGTTTGACCTTCTTAGTTTATTATGTCCATTTTAGTCTGTTCTGTTTTATCCGTATCTTATGTGGATGATGGATCAGAGGCAGCGGTATATTTGCTTTTAATGTACCAGCACTGTTTGGTAATGCCCCACAGTGCAGTTCATATGATTCAGGATGTTTCAGAAACAGGTGTGTAAAAGTTACCAGGTAAATGGTGCAGCTTCTTGTGAACCCTTATTCATTCTGAACTTATCTTATTCGGCTGCAAGAAGACCGTTTTTTCAGCTGAGGAGAATTCTGGTAATCAGAGAGTTGGAAAATTATCTTGATTAACCTTTACACTGCTTGAAATTCCCTCAGCTGAATAGAACGGTCTGGATATAGCCTGAGTAAAATGACCAAGTACATCCAATGCAACGAAAATAGAAAACAAAATAAAAAGGTTAAGTTGGACTGGGTTTTCTCCATAGCTTTACCATTTTAATTTGTTTTGCAAATTGTCATAGGATGAATCTGGGTTACATTGTTTACTGTATATTAGCATGGAATTTATCAGAAGTACATTGTTTCTTCCATTGGCTTACATAATGACTTATAGCATAACTGGCACAGAAGAAACCTTGGCCAGCTGAGTGGATGTGGAACCAAAATGTCTGCCCTGTCCCCCTAATGCCACAGGGACTTATGACTAAATGGAGTAGGAGGTGCAGAGAGCCCGGGCTGGTGAACCATTGCTGTGTTTGCGTAAAAGTTTTGTTTGTAGTTTGCCGCACTGTCAGCCCAACTCGAGCCTCAGTGGACTTTGTTGTAGGGCGAGCGTAGTAGGTGTGAAGGCAGTTTATTATGGTGTTGTGTTATCCCAAGGCCATTTTTATATCAGTTTTTTGGTTTCTTCTTAATGGATCTTTCTTATATACTGTATATATTTTTTAATGTTAATTGCAAGGGATGGCAAATTTTGTGTTTTAATCCAGTCACATTTTATTTGCCATTCTTATAAGTTGCATCCATGACCTGACATTGAAAACATGGCATTGTTCATGTAGCTAGGGGATATGTTCACTTATTTTACACTGCCTTCAGATGTTGCTCGTCTGCCCTACTCTACATAATCCTGATTGTGTACACCAACATGCCAGGTAATCAGGAATGCTGGCAGTTCATTTATGTATTTAATTATTATTATTATTTTTATTTATGGTATTATTTATTTATTTTTTTGGTAGTAAGGTATGACATCCAATAACTGAAGCACAGAGAGCAACCATGTCATTAATGGTTCCATTTTGTGGATCAGTGCAGCTTTTAGGATGCATAGGGATTGTTTTCCATCCCTTGCATGCTGTGGAGATTGATCTTACATTACCAAGATTTGTAAAATCTTGTAAGAGTCATGTTTCATCTCTTTAGATATGCAAGGAATGCGGTAAAACAATCAGGCGTGAAATGAGGGGGGAAATTTAAAAACCTGCCAGTGTTCCTGACATACCATGTACGTGTGTATGTCAAGCCAAAAGAAGCCACCACACTGCAACTTTACTTTTTTGTTTTTTTCTCCCCCCCTGTCTCCTCTGTTGTCCATTTCTCCGGCAAGTGTTCCTCAGTGGCAACTCTCGCCTCTTGCTGTGTCTGGAGGGTACAATCCCCGTCACGTACAAAGGTAGGGTGTGTGGGGTGTGGCTACCGAGGGGTGTAAGTAGTAGGGGAGGTGCAGGCTAGGTTGGCTCCTGGTTTGCTGTTTCCCAGGAGACCTTTGAATGGAAACTAAGATGAGAGTAATAGTTGAAGGAGAGATGTAACTTCATGTATTATAAAGCTCATGAATTAGTTTATCTCAGCTGATTATTCATTTGCTACCGTACCTTTATTTGAATACAGTACTGTTGAGAGCTTTAGTATTGAGAATCAGCATACTGCAGTTGCAATAACAGATGTACAGCATTAATTATTGGTAAAGGAATTTAGTACTTCCTGTTTACATAATATTGGTCAAAATCCAGAGTGAAAGCTTATAGAGAGTATGCTGTTAAAACTAGTGCCTTCTTCAAGCAGTGAATTTATCAAAAAAATAAAAAGTTGTCATGATAAGCTCTCCTTTCATGTGTTTACTAAGTAATGAATTTAGAAGAGCAAACCATACCAATGACCCTTATGTCGTAACAGACAAATCTACTTACTTAGTGCTCAATGCTAATCCAACAGTAATAACCGCATGACCCTCTCCACATTCTGAGATGCTCATGATCTCTGGATGTACTGTACATGTAGACCTTCCAAACCTTCTGTATAGCAACCCCAGCTCCTAACATTGCATGACCAACAAGTGCTACCCTCTTTACCCCAATTTCACACCAAGGACTTACCATAGAGAAACTGGATGTAGAAATGTAACCCTTTGACCAGTAAAGCTTTGAAACATCATGACCTCCTTGCCTTTTCTGTAGTACAGTATTTTGATGTGTAAATTAAACTTCTTTGATTCTGTGATGAAGTTTAATTGGGTATTGCTACTGCCAGATTGGTCACCTCAAGGGATCCTTGATTACTGAAGAGATGAGGAAGAATAATCATTGATTGTTTCAGTACAGTGACATCTTAGTTTTTTCTTCTTACCACAGATGGTTTTGCACAGCCCAGCTAACACTTCATTGAAAGGGGCTAATAATATATAGAGTGTTGTATGCTGTATAACCCAAGGAAAGAAATGAATATTCATGTCTGTTATTCTTCTTCCCATTGAAAGATATCCCCACAGCTAATTTGTCTGGTTGTAGCAAGACTTAAAAAAAAAGGGTGGGGTGGGGTCCCCAGCTGAAATGGTTAATAAATGCAGAAGTGCACTGGTCATAGGCATAGTCGAGCTGGTTTGGTGTAAGTTCTGTTGATACCATCAGTTGAATCTGCTAGGTACCTTTTGTCCAATGCTAACCCCATCAGCCTAGGGACGTGGTGCTGGAGAGGGACACCTTCATGTGGTAGCACTGTTATCTTCAGTTGGGCAGCTACTCTGCCTGGTTATCCAAATATCTCTTCCTTCCCTCCCCATCCCCCAGAAGGAGGATGGTGGACTGCAGGATGAGGGCAGCATCAACCTGCATTCCACCAGATTCACATTTCAGTTGAACCTGTTGCTACAACTATTACATATGGATATCATTTTTTTAAAACTGAATTTTAGCTGCTGCCTGGTGATTTCATTAATATATATAGAACACCTTAGTAATGAAGGGGTTAATGAAGGCTGTAGCTAACCCGTCCAGTTTGGACAGTCAGTCTCAAGGTAAAAACAGTAATAGCAAGAATAAAATATGACATAACCTTTATATACCATAGTGAAGAGGTTAATCCCTGAGGAGTGGCAACCCAAATATTACTGTATGGAGGAGGTACAAGCATACTGAAAGAAGCCGTAATGCAGTACTTTTAAATTGATATTTAACTTATTTTCTATTTTTCTGATTGTCAAATTGAGTTTTACTGAATAGATGTATGTAACCACTTCACACACTGCTTAACCAAACCTCATATTGCATACAGTGTATTTGTTATTTGGAGAAAGCCATGATACTTTTATTTATTTATTTATTTTTTTATTTATTTACTTTTTGAGATACAGTAGTAAAGTGGCAAATTAATGGATAGATGTGTATAACTAATGCAAACTGTTCTTGACAAACACAAGTGTTGCATATATTTGCTATATTTATTCATGTCCTGTTGCTTTTTTACGGATTACATACAATTTCAGTCAGGGTACATGACTGGTAGACTAGTTATCAGTGAAGCATGATATATTCCACCAAGGCATGTATGTATCCACCAAGGCATGTATGTAACTGTCATCACTTCTTTGTCACAACCAGACTCAGATTCTGATGGTTCATTGGTTTTACATTTCCAGATTTTGGTTTGACATTTTGGACTGACTTCACATCACTAAATAATTTTCAAAGTGATTGTGCCTTTTTTCCTAGTTCTCCATTATTTATTTATTTTTGTTATTATTATTTTTTTTTAAATATATAACTGGATTTTTCAGTCAGAATGGTGTATACTTTTCTACCCCTTTCCCCACAAATTGTTTCTTTTCATATCCAGTACAATATGCCAATGAGCTTTTTTTTCTAGCTTACCTCTAGCAGCAATACTAACGGCTGTACTCAACATATTTATCATCCTTCCAAGTCTGGGAATCTATGCAAGCTCATTTATCTTCCCTGCATGGCTTCTAACCAAAGACCGAGATTGTAGGCAACTAATCAGCATAATTTTAGGCATGTTCATGGGTGATAATTTCCTGAACTGTTGCTTTCATAGAATTTAATGGGTAAGGTGGGATTGATTGGTCTAATGTATAATACAATTCTTAGTGCAAATTTGGGTAATCTAGGACAAAAAAGAAGAAGAACAATGTATATGGTGCTTATAATCTAAGAGGCTTAATCTAATGAATTTTGAACACAGGGAAAGTGTTGATTGTTGGAATTAAAACTTTTGTAGTGGTTTGTTAAGTCTAGATACTCACACCAAATATAGCCCATTTGGGTCTGAATTTGAGAAGGAGTTGGAAATTATTGCTCAGCTTGAGTGTCTGGACTGAGTAGGCTACCCCCCAGGCCTCGACTCTACTGAAGGAACAGATTAGGGATGAATGACGTGTAGGTGGATGGTGAAGTTGCAGAATGATTGCATTTGCTTACTGCATAATTTTGTGACTACTTATTGTTCTCAGGATAGCTTGATTTAGTATATTGATTTATTACAATACGTGATCCAAACAATATGCTCAGTAGCTGTGAGACTTGATATAATGATGATGGCCATGTGATAAGACTTGTGGTAGGCTTGGTGGTGTTTTCCAACGCCATCCAGGAACAACTCTTGTTGGATTATGTATTTGAGATTAGGTATTTTCACTGAGGTGTTCATAATAGTTGCAGCAACTACTCAAAGAGAAAACAGTAGAGTACATTACTGTATTTCTGTAAAAGCATTGCAGTAATGGTAGTCATTATCATTATCTTGCCTCAGTATCCTGTGTTCTTGCACCGAATATCCCGTGTAGTTGTCAGGTGGGGAGAACTAGAATAAGATGCTATGATCTTTGGAGGACATGAATTGGAGAAAATACCCTCAGATAAAACCCCACCAAACATCCCTTTGCCAGTGCTGAGAGGAGGTTTCCTGGAGGAATTTTTTATGCATACTCTTCGGATAATGGAAGTTTTACTGTGTACAGTTTGTCTGGGATATCTGTTTTTACTGACGTTTTTATATAGTAGTGTTTACACCTGCTTGAGAGTATTTTTGGGCTCTAGCTTCTGCATGAAACTTAACTAATACATTTCAGCTCATACCCTAATTGAATGAAATAGTAAATTGCTTGAAGAGAATTATTTTTTTTAATTTGTAGTACTGTACCGTATTACAATCCTAAATAACTTGAAACTGAAATTTTTATTGCCTTTTTTTTTATTTTTTATTATTGGTGGTACAGAACAATTGGAAAGCAAATATATTATTGAAATTGTTGAGAAAGTGAAATTTGGCCCAGAGATTATGCAATTATATCTCCATGCTGAGAGACAAAAAAGAAAAATTGGATCTTGAAAAAGAAAGGAAAAAAGAAAAAAGAGAGAGAGAGCCTCTTACTTGGGCTGTTCTTCCCCTCTTCAAATGGCAAGCGCTTAAGTCATGTGTTTCCCCTTTTTCCTCTGTTCTTAACTGAGCACTAATTATGATCATAGAGTACATCACTTTTGTGTGTTCCAAAGCGTAGCACACCCCACACAGTTGCCTTTGTTTTGCATGAGCGCACAGTTTCACAAGTAGCGCACCCAGTTTGCACAGATCGGGTGCCGATTACTTTGGGCTTTGCAGGGCATTTGAGGGGCAACGTACTATTGGCAGCAAAAGTCCATCACCCCATATGCTCCTCACTTAATGCTCCTCATTTTAGGGACTTGAAAATCAGTTTTGTGAATCAGTAACAACTGACACCAATGCCTTCATGGCCACAAATTAACATTGCCAGTCTTTTGTTCTGTATTCAAGAGACTGTTATCTAGAGTCCATGGGGGGAAAAATACAAGAGGAAGCTTGGCTCATTTGTTGTTGATAGTACATTGTGTTGAATTAGCTGCTACTTTTTTTTTATTTTACTCATTAGTGTGCTATTTCAGTGCTGGAGTTGGAATGTCGAGCAGTGTGTTTTGCCCATGCAACTTAAGGTTGAGTTGCAAGCTATCACCAGTACTTCTGCCAGTTACTGTACCTCTTAAGCTGTATTCTCATTTATTCATTAGGCCAAGAATATATTAAGTAGTTATACGTCTCTTCATCATCTGAGTAATGCTATAGGTGTGAATTGCTTGGCTTGGAACTGTCTCGTTCTCGTGGCTTCTGATGTTCAATTGCTTGCCTATCTCACTCCGCTTTTTAAAGTTGGATTGTCAGTTCAGTACTGCTTAAGGTCTTGGTACCAGAACTGTGAGAGAATGTTAGATCTATTTGACATTGTGTATTAACCTTTCAGTATGATGGCCTTTATTACTCTGTTCATGATGGTATTTAATTTTGAAGATACCATAATATTGAAGGGATAGTGAAGGCTTTGTGTAGCCCCTCCAGTATGAAACGTCTCTCCAAAGCTGAATATAATAGTGTGGCATTAGCAGAAGTAAAATGCTTGCAAGACATCAAGTTGCTGAAGGGGATAAAGTAGATAGTCTGCTGGTCTGGTTTTCAGATTTACAAAAGTATCATCAGTCAGTCACTTGTTGATTAATATAATTTTCCTTGACCTTGTAACTTATTTCCTTTACATACAAGTTAGATTAATTTTGATAATTAATTTTAACCTTTCTTTGGCTGAAGAAGATTTATATTGTAAAGATGGGTATACTTTTATTCTGATAAAATTAACTGGCATTTGAGTTGTGGTAATATCATTAAGCCAAGCAAACTTTATTTAACCGATTTTATTATAGCCCAAAAGTGTCAATGTCCACATGAGTAGGTGCTGAAAATGAGTGTCAGAGCTTGGAATAAAACTGATATTTTTGTAATCATAGGTAACACTCATAGATACTTCTGCTGTACACAGGTACTGCACAGTAAAGCCTTAATTAATTTGAGTTTTATCATTGAGTTAAAATTATGCTCACTGATTATTCGGACAACCATTTGCCCATGATATTTGAAGATATTTTGTTCTGGGTAACACTAGATTATTTTTATTTTAAATCTAGGAAACCCACTTTAACAAATTTGTAAATAAAATAAAAGTAAAAAGTTTCCGCCTTTATGTTTGATTCCAACTAGCCTGTGACAGTTTCATTCAGCTGAAGAGAATCCAATGCAGCCACCATGTTTAAAAAGAGTACAGAGGCTTTACTGTCTAGTGTTTGTATTTTAGTTGCCTGCCTGCCATTGCACCCTGTATGTTTCTTTGCCTGAAGTTTAGTGGAATGCAGAATAATGGTCTGTTGGGGGTTTGGTCAGATAGTTAAGTTTCCTTTTTATTTTTTTAATGGTTGTTTGATCACTCACTTATTTTCCGTAGAATTTTGTCTTTTCCTTTATATTTTGCTTACAGATTGGTGGTTTACTTTATGAGACCCATGTTTGCTGTGGAAGTGCTTGTATTTATTTTTGCACATATGTATCTGGGTTTCATACACATTGCCTGTCTGTGTACTTGCTGCATTGTTGCTTCTTTAAGAGTAGTAATTAGTTCTTAGTTGGGTGGGAGTACCATGCCTTCATCATTTTACCCATTTAGATTTATGCCTGTGCTTACTGCTTGCTTACTCCCCCCTGTCCTGTTTTTTAAGCGGTTCAAGAACAGCGATTTGTCAGTGCTTTGAAAGAGGTGCTAGCTAAATTCTGCATACAGCATATGCCTTTACACCCATGTTTGCTTGACATATATTCTTCTCCGCTTGTATGTTTATGCATGGACATGAAATAGGTGGTTTGGGGGATTATAGTCTCTTGGTGGCTAGGGATAAATGCTTGTTTTTTGTCAGTTAATCTTTGTGCTTGCATTTCTTGATTTTTTTTTTTTTTTTTTTTTTTGTGTGTGTATCCTTGCTTTCTTCATTTTGTCTTGCTTCCTTTCTCTCTTAATCATTGTTCATGCTTGCTTTACATTTTCTCCCTCTTGTTTTCTTCTTCTTATTGTTTTGTTGTTTAGGCTTGTTTTTCATTTTCTCTTGCTTTTGTTTTTGCTTATAATTTTGATCCATGCACACGTCACATTTTTGTATTTTTTTCCCTCATGCTTGCTTCTCGATGTTTTCTTTTCCTTTTCTGAGAGAGTGGCTTAATCTTAGTAGATTCATATTTTTAACCCTTTGCTCAGATGCCATATATTTTTTAGGTTATTTTTCCCACTTTCTGACAATTTTCCTCACCTTATAACAGCCTCTTTGAACTGGAGAGGTTAGATAAAGCCTTCATTATTCCATTCACTACTGCAGTTGTGGCCTAAGTTAAATAAAATCGTCTGTTGGTGGCAGATATAAAACAAGAAAATGTGCTATTGTTCAAAGAGTTAAGGCAGTGACATTCACTTCTGGGTTGTCCTTTTTCCTAACAGTTGGTTTTGTTAATGCTGCTCCTTCCTCTCATCATTTCTCCCCCATTTGCTAATTCCTAACCAGTGCACAAGCCTCTGTTACTTCTTGGCTGTGGCTTGGCTTTTCGTGCATTGTGGTGTTGTGTGTGTTTCAAATGTCGTGGAGAATGTTATCATTACCATCTCAGAGCAACTCACATATCAGTTAATTCCTTAAAAAAAAAAAGAAGAAGCTTAAATCACTCCCTGCTTCTTGAGGAATACAGCCGAGATTAATAAAGTTTTTCACTTAATTGTGACTACAAATTATGTCTAACAAATATCTGTAGGTATGAGCACAAGTAGATTTAGTAAGAAAGAAATTATGCTACCAAAATCACTGTATAACCATGGTATTGAAGAGATTAATAACTTCTGTATTAATCCGATGATCTTCACTATAATCCTTGCTTATTAAATTAGTGGTGTATTTTATACAATGTGGGAGTTACATTGAGGTGGAAATACTGATTATCTTCTCCCATTTTTTTTTTTTTTTTTTTTTTTTTTTTTACCTTTTCAGTTTGAGGATGTCTTTTATATTGCTTCATCTTATCTTCAAATGATTTATTCACCTTTGGAAGGACCTCTCATAATGAAAAAGGGTCAGAAACTGCTTCCTATAACCCCTGTAGTACGAGAGGTCTGTTCCTAAGCTTTTTATCATGTAACACCTTCAAAAATAGTGAAAGATGTCATCATACTGAAGGGGTTAAGGGTGTGCGTATATTGCCTTTTTGCTGACTGTCTTTCTAACCTTGGTATGCAGTATGTGTGATATTCATATTAAATCATTGCATTTAATCTATTGAGCTCAGGTACATCTTTTTCATTTTATTTGTGTCATCTCAAGATGATTTTGTTCAGTGTAGGATAGAATTTTCAAACTGGAGGGGTTCAATGCATCAATGATTAACCCTTTAGAATGCAAGAAACATTTCTGAATCAAATAAATCTTTTGGTTGCAACAAGGATAAAATAAAAAGGATGTCACCTGGGCTTAGGTGTTAAGTACTGTAATAGGTTTAAGAGATTTGTAAATACAGGTGCAGTACTGTACTCTATAGTAAGTCAGTTTTCCTTCAGTACAGTACTATAATAAGAGATATAATGCATGGATTATAGCCTGAGCAATTTTTTCATGTAAGATTAGATATAAATTTAATTTCCTATGTATTCCCTACATATTTTCCCCCCTTATGTATCACTCTGTCTTTTTGTAACTCATTGAGGCTGGGGATGTCTCTCTTCATTTCATTCTTGCCATATCCTGAAGATTTTATTAAGTCTGGAAGGGTTGGAGTTGTCTTTACTAACCAGAGTACTATCATCTGGTGGCAACAAAAATATACTAAAACTGGCATCACCTGTAACCTAATTCACCCTCAGTCCAGTCTGTTTCATTCAGTCAGCCCTGCCCAGCCCAGTGTCAGTGTGTCAGTCCAGCCCTGTCCAACCTGTCACTTCCAGCCTTGTTCAGTTGTAATGCAACCAGTTCAGCATATATCTCCCAATAACCAGCCATTCATAGTCTTACCTGTCCAAACTATTCAAACTAAGTTATTTTACTTCCATACCTAGCCCACCTCAGTCTTTTCCATCTCAGTGTATCCTGCAGCATCCTAAACCACCCTTCCTCAGTCATCCTTCTCAACACAGCTTTACCTAACCCTTCACTACCTAGCCAGTCATATCTAATCCTATCCTGTCCTGTTGTGCCCTGTCTAACCCAATCCTGTCATGACTTAACCTAACCCGTCCTATCCTTTCCTCGGCAGTCCTAATGCACCCAAACATGTCCTGTGTTATCCTGTTCAGACCTATTCTGTCCTATCTTATCCTACCCCATCCTCTCCAATCCTATTCATGTGCAACTGAACGTATCCTTTAACTTATTCAGACCTCTTCTCTCCTTTCCTCTCTTCTTCTTTCCAAATGTAGCCAGTTGTATCCTCTGTTATCATATTCAGACCTGTCTTATCCTATCCTGTGCTGTTTGTCATATCCTAACCTAACCTAACCTAACCCAACCCAGCCTACCCATCCCAAACCTAACCCAACCCCAGAACTAACCCACCGCCTCTCCTCACCATGATCTGTGGGCACGCCAGGCTCCACATACAACATCCCTGTGTGCATCTGGCTGCTGGACAATCACCCATTCTCTCCGCCCATGGTGTACGTCAAGCCCACACAGGACATGTTGATCAAGGCCTCGCGTCATGTTGACCAGAATGGCAAGGTCTTTCTCCCATACCTTCATGAATGGAATTTGGTGAGTGGTTTTGCCTATCATTGTGAGTGGAGTTTGGTGAGTGGTTTTGCTTACTTTTATGAGTGGAGTTTGGTGAGTGGCCTACATCTCATGCATTTGTTAGTTGTAATAGAATGTTGTTGTGATCAGTGGAAATTTAGGGTTGGAATGTTGATTTCATGGATGAGATATTGGTACAGTGAGGTGGAAAACTTGTGTGATGGATAGAATAGCTGACTTGATGGGGAGAAATTTGAGGTGGTAAGTTGAAACAAGTGCGATGGACAAAAACCAAGGGATGTAGTGGAGGGACTGGTGTAATGTGGATGGATAAAGTGGAAGAACTGGTGTAAGTAGAAGGTGAAAGGATGAGGTGGAGGAACTGGTGTAATTATAAAATGTGGTATTGATTACAAAATATGGTATGGTGGAAGTACTGTATTTGGTCAAAGAGATTATCTCCTGCAGACATATCAAAGAAAACAGAAATAATTAGCAGAAGAGACCTTAGGATTTGAGTACTTGAATGAGATGCTTTGGCAGACTGCAGCAAAGAAAGTGACCATTATGAACAAGGTTATAGTAGCTGTAGCTCCAGGCTCATCAAAACTATGAACCCAGTGAACTACAGGCTGCAGTTGTTCTCCTCCTGCAGCCCACCATCCTTCTCTTAGAGGATGGGAAAGGGCTTGAGGGCCATTTGTAAAACCAGGCAGTGAAGCCACCCGGTTATATTGGTGTCACCACTTTAAGGCATCCCTCTCCTGCACCAAGTGAACAAAGCTAATAAAGGAACACTGCCTTTTTAAATATTTGCACCAGACTGCTGCTGTTTTTTTTTTTTTTTCCATGAGACTCCACTCTTAGGCAATCCATTCAACATTTTGCAGAATTCATCGGACCTGGTGGGCCTAATCCAGATAATGATCATGGTGTTCAATGAGATGCCTCCAGTCTACTCCAAACCCAAGACCAGCCAGCCTCCCCCTCCTCCTACTGCCACACAGTACCCCACACCTTACCCAACAAACCCACCAGGTAAGGCTTAGGAGTATTGCCATGGAGGGATGCCATAATGAAACCTTTTTGCAACAGTGGACACAGCCAAGTAATTTATTCAGTTTATTACCTGGTGATCAAAATAAGAATGAGGCTGTGGCAATGACTAATTCTCTTTCTGTCAGCTTTTCTCTTGCTCTGTAGACCATACCTGACCCCATCTGTAGGTGGGAGGAGTCAAAGTACATTATGTATCTTGATTAAAACAGCAATGAATACAGAACAGTGTCATTAACCCATGGATTGCAAGCCACAGCTCAGGCTGGGTAGCACCACGTTGTGAGCCACAGCTCAGGCTGTGCTGGCCGTGCATCATTGCTAACTACTCCACCTTAGTGCAAACTTACACACAGCGCTACACAAAGATGGAGAGAGAGATTTTTTTCTTTCCACCAGATGATGCCCTGGATATTTATCTTCGTTTGTAATAAAAAGATTTTTTTTTTTTTTTTTCATTACTCCCGTACATAAACTTTTGCATGGCCTTACGCAGAGACGGAGAGAGAGAGATCTTTTTCTTTTCACCAGATGATGCCCTGGATGTTTATCTTCAAGTTTATAATAAACAAAAACAAAAACAAAAAAACTTTTTCCTACGTTTTTTGCACTCAACAGGATGGGATGAATAAAGATAATTGTGCAATCAACGGGTTAATTGTTGATGTACAGTAAAATACAGAACTCCTAATGCCTTTCTTACCTCTTACATTGCTGGCTAGATAGATCTTGAATGAGGCCTAGTGGACATTGTTACAGAATCACCCAATTTCTCCAAGTCTTATCCAAACATATATGAATCCAGAAATGAAAGAGAGGGAGGAGAGGCTAATGGACTTTTGTGTTTAACAGTACAGTCATGAACAATTGATATTTTATGTGTACGGAATTCTGAACTGGTGAATTGATAGTCAGGTGTGCTTGATTATTACTTTTACAGTATTTAGCAAGGTCCAGCCAGGTGGTGATACTGTGAGTGATTGCATAAAGGATGTATTAATGGTAACTCTTCCACTCTCACTTGACACTTCCTGTTACCCATACCACCACCCTCTGTTACAGTATTATTTAGGTTATATGTTATACTGAGCATATAGTATTAAGCAGAGTAAAAGGTAAACAATGTGTGTGTGTGTGTGTGTGTATCATCTTTATTAACTGAGGCTTCAGGATGTGATTGAATTTCATCCAAGATTACCACACTGACCTTTCTGTATTTATCCAGTCCCAGGTGTAGATCACTGTTCATTATTTTATTGGTATGGTATTGTTGTTGCTATTCTTCTCCTTGTAAAAGTAGGATGTAGAACTGTCAAAAGAGTGATTTCTTTAAAAAATGCGCCATCCCTCACAAAATTTACTCACTTTCTTGTAAACACAGAAAATAAATAAATGATTACTGGCTTGGAAATGAAAAACTAAAATTGTATTGTGTCATGAGTACTTTATACAATGAATATTCTGGGTAAAAACAGCTCGCCAGAACAAGAAGCTTTTGAGTGTGTTAGAGCGTGTGGCCCCCTCACTGATAGCCTCACACGCACCCATTGCCACCCCCCACACCACCAGACGGCAAGGTGAGAGTAGCGTGGGAAAGTGATGTAGCCGGGAAGCAAACGTAGCTGCCACATTGAGGGAGTGTTTGGGAGTATCAAAGGCTTCACTGATTTTTCCATATCCTCTTGATTTTGCTAATGTACAGGATGGTCCATAAACAGCCTCATACTCAACTCTTTTCACTCTAACTTGGCCTAAAATTTCCATCTTTCCATCAGGAATACTGAGTTGTAACAGTAGATTGACTCTGTAATATGGATCTAGTAACAGAGAAGTGTTATAGAAAGGATGCAGAGCCGTAGGACTGTCTTTTTCTTCCACGGAACTACATCGAAAAGAAAAAAAGTAGGAAAGGGACAAATCTGGGCCAGGTTGGTGTGAAAAATGTATAGAAACTCTCCTGATGGCGTATTGTATGTTGTGGGGATGGCCCAGTCTGTTGGTTTGGGCATGGGTTTGGCTGTGGGAGTAGGAATTAATAAGTAATGCAGAGTAGACCTTGGTAATACTAAAGCCATCCTTGCAACACACAAATCACCCAGCAGAGTGAAAGAGGAGTGTTATATATGAAGCACCCTGTATTTTATTGCCTTATTCTTGTTATCTCCAGAAGACTCAATTTATCTTATGGGAGACCTATTGTAGTCAAAGGGTACTGGATAAGGTAGGCAATATCTGACCACTACAATCCAGTGTCTCCTAAACAAAATAAAGTATCTGCAGGTAACAAGAATAAAATGAAGAATGCATCATCTGATTGAGGAGATTTATAACTCTGTGATGAAGCAAGATGTTGATGTATAGTTTGGAATCTATGGACTGACACCCTCCTACCTACAAGCACCTTTTTAACTGATTTACTGCAGTTGGGGTATTGGTTTCTTTTTACTGAAGCTTACCACACAAGATTTAGTTCACATGAGAAATACCAGCAGTCATAGGCAACAGACGCCCCTGCGTATAATGTATAAAAAAATCTGTGAATTTTGAATGACCAGCTGAAAGTCTCCACAGTGAAAGAGTTATCTCAGTGATTCCCTAAAACCCATTTTAGTACCCCCCCAATCACCAGACATTAGATGGTGCTCGTTTAAAGTGTATTTTCAGTTAACAAGAAATTTTTAAAAATCATTCCAAAGTACGCCTGAAATTTGTGTATTTTGTGATGATTTGCTCATCTGCGAATAACCATAAGCAGCACAGCTGTAACTGTGAGAAATGAGGAATGACTGTACTGGGACTGAACTTGCAGTTGAGGTGGCAATGTAGTCAAATGGTTTTTGTGAGGATTAAGTAGAGTATCCACAGTATAAGGGTTTGGTTGTGGACTGGGAATGGCAGTAGCAGTAGTTGTAACCCCAGGCTCATCTGAATGTGAACCTGGTGGACTGCAGGCCAAAGTTGTCCCTCCTCTGCAGCCCACCATCCATATTTGGGGGAATAAGAGGGAGCTGAGGGACAATCGTATAGCTGGACAGATGAGCCATCCATCTGCCGGTATGTTGATGCTGCAGCATGAAGACATCCCTCTTCTGCATCAGGACTGGGGATATAAAATAGTATTCACTAGATTTGTTATTAATCCCTTTAGTATGGTGACATTGTATTCATTTTATTCTTGTTACAGTCAGACAGTTTTACTCAGTGTCTTACTTGACTCTTAGTATTAAAGGAACTATATTTTAACCCTTCCGAAATTCCCCCCTGTACAAAATAGCATAATCCAAAAACAGCAATAATGAAGCATAAATTATATCATCTGCCAGAAGAGATTGTGAAGATTTTATTTTACAAAGTAGACTGGAAGTGTTGAAAATCGCCTTTTCTAAACCAGATGACATTGTTCTGTTAGAATGTTTGTCCTTCGAGCATCAGTTATGGAATTACCTTTTTAAATAAGATCATATTGTTCAGGAAAAAAAGAAAAAAAAAAAAGAAGAAGAAGAAAAGTCCTAACAGTCAGGTGGTTGAGAGAGAGTTTTGAGTATCCTATAAGTATGATAAAAACAAATATAAGCTAAAACTAATTATGCCATTTCTTATTACAGGATACATGCCCATGCCAAGAGTAGGGGGTAACCTGCCATACCCTACCTCCCAGCCTCCACCCACATCCTCAGCCTACCCCCCCTACCCCACCACAGCTGGTTACCCCCCCTCCAGCACCCCCTACCCTGTGTACCCTCCCTCCCAC
Organism: Coenobita brevimanus; assembly: GCF_032717465.1. NCBI lineage: Eukaryota > Metazoa > Arthropoda > Malacostraca > Decapoda > Coenobitidae > Coenobita > Coenobita brevimanus. The sequence continues at coordinate 2,702,916 of NC_137010.1, forward strand.
TCCACACCCTCTACCTATGCCCCATCCTACAGTTCTGGTGTGAATTATCCCCCCTACCCGATCACCACATCCAACCCCATGACACAGGTGGGTGCTTAGTGTGTCTTGTTAGAACTGAGTGTTTGTTGTTAGATTATACATGACACAGGCAGGTGCTGAATGTCTGGTGTCAGTGCTGAGTGTTTGTTGTTAGACTATACGTGACACAGGTGGATGCTGAGCATCTGTTGTTAGGTTATAGTGTTTGACCCCTTGAATCTGGGTGACATCCTTTTTAGTTTATTCTTGCTGCTGCTGGGGAAAGGCCTCTCGTAATGGTTGTAGTAGTTGTAGTACATGTAGCCCCCAGTTTCAGCTGAGACAAACCTGGTGGACTACAGGCTGAGCATGCCCTCCTCCTGAAGCTCACCATCCTTTATTTGGGGGATAGGGAAGGCATTGAGGGTCACTTTTACAACTGAGCAGCTCCATCACCCAGTTATAGCAGTGTCTTGATGCGAAGGCACCCCTCTTCAGCACCCCTGTCATGTTGAATGGCTTTATTAAGGTTGCATCTGACCTCCCAAGTCTGAAATATCTATCCTTAGCTAAATAAAATGTCTACCCTTAGCTGAAATATGCTTATCAGGAGATATAAAGTAATTAAAAGTACATCATTGGATTGAAGGGGTTAGTTAGTATAGTATTTCCAAGTAGATGATGTAGTGCATGATGCAGTTCTTGTGCCACATATGCTGCTCTTGGTGAGAGGCTCAGGCATTACCCATGTTCAGAAGACTTTGTTCAAGTGTGTAGAATGGATATGGATAGGGTGGTGAAAATGATGTACAATATAAAGTGGTAAAAAGAGGTGTAGGATAGCAGTTAAGTGGTGAAAAGGGGAACTGCAAATGAGTTTGAAGGTGGGAAGATGCATGGTAGGGCAACTACGTGGATGAACATGATTTTGAGTATTTAAGTAAGTGAGGGTTGAACGGTAAAGCAAAAGAACAGGCAGAAAATTGAAGTGGATGAATTAATTATTTATGAAAAGAACATGACATGGGTTTGGAACCTTTATTTTATTTCATTGCCTACCGGTATGTCTAGGCAAATTCCAGTAAAATTGTTCCAGTAGTCCAGGGTGGTGGATTAACTCCAGTGAAATTTCAGCTTATTTTGGCATAAGGGGGACATGGAAACTAAGGACTACAAAAATAGTTTGGTTATATTATCTCTTTTTGGTTCTGGCCCAGCAGACCATTTCCAGTCTAGTCCTGCTAACATCAAATGGAGGGTGGGGGGGGAAGGTTTGTTTTGGCAGTCTAGTCAGCCCCCCCCCCATGTCAGGTTGTTAAAAATTGTTACTCTCTAACCTAAATTTGGTTTGGCAATTCAGTCAGGTCCCAGCATTATCAGGTTATTAAAAATACTTTGTCTGTCCTCAAAATTTCATTGCAGCAATCCAATCCACTTCCAGCTGTGTCAGATTGTTAAAAATGCTTTTTCTTTCCCCTGGACACTCAGTACTGAGGGAATGACCCCAACAGAGGAACCATCACAGAGAAACATACCAGTAACCCACCCATGGTTTGGATAGCTCTACTGTTCAGTTGTATTTAGCCAAGAGTGAGTTGTGGGACCCTGAGTCTTAGTAATTTTCTTTCCTGGAAGAAATCCAACACAAAGGCTATGACAATCATCAGGACAGGGACCATCATCGTGGAAGACATTATAACCTTCTGATGGTGTAGATAACTCTAGTATTGAACCTGTATTCAGTTCCAACTCTCGTATTGAATTGCATCTAGTGCCAGGATCCAGAGATTGTTAATAACTCATTCCATTTCCCCTAGACATCGAATACGGAGGGTACGACTGCCAGCAACACAGGGACCATCACCGAGGAACACATTCGTGCGTCGCTTGTCTCGGCCGTCAGTGACAAAGTGCGGGACAGGCTGAGGGATTGCTTAGGGGGTGCGCAGGCCGAGTTGTCTGTCTTGCAGCAGCAGCAGAGAGACTTAAACCAGGGCACGGTAAAACTCGAGGGACTAATCGCAAAATTGGAGCATGAACAGGTTAGTAGACTAATGTGAAGGGATGTGTGGATGGTATTATCTGTTGGATGGAGCCAAGAATTTCAGACATTTGCATCATGAGGCATTTGCAGATGAAGTTGAACCAGGGCAAGGCAAAATTTGAGGAGCTTATAGCAGAACTTGAGCATGAACATTTTAGTAATTTTGTGTATAGGAATGTGAGCATGGTACAGAAAAAAAATCGTGGGAACTGATATCAGAGTTGCAGTATGAGCAGGTTAATAATTTTGTGTATAGGAATTTGAGTTTGGTACTGCAAAACTAAACCCAGGGAGACTAATATCAAAGTTGGAGTATGATCAAGATGGTAATGAAGGCTTGTCTTTAGGAAGGAGCAAAGAATGTCAGATGTTTAAATGGATAGTTAGAAGTGTCCACATTAAGGTGGCAACAAATGAACTAGATTCAGGACAAAGCAAATCTCGAGGGACTTATCACAGAATTAGAGAAAGAGTGCAGTGGTCGATATATGTCTTGTTTCATCATTTATTGCTGCATCAGGAGGGATGCCATGGAGAGAGGTGGGGGGTGTGAGTTGGAGGGAGGATAGGCAAGTGGCAGAGGACATGATGACATGGAGTTGATTAGTTTGTAGCCATAGCCACTCCTTACAGAATTAAGGCTAGGGGTGAGGGAACAAGAAAAACAAAATGAGAAGGAGAAACTAACCAAGCATCTGCCCAATTAATTGATCTACACTCTCATTTTGTAACCATTCAAACCCAAGAGTCTTGACACCACCCCCAGGCTTAAACATCACTTACACACTTCATACCACTTATTATATAGGACATAGTAAAATGTTTAAAATACTGTATAGCAGTGAAGTGGTTAGGATGAAGTGAGGGACAGCAAATGTGAGGGAGGTACTGGACTGTTGAGTAAATCCTGTACTATCAGTGACAAATATTTCTCCCCAGACGGAACTAGACAAGAATGTGCGAGTGTTGAGAGAGCGGGAGAAGGAGATGAAGGACCTGGTTGCACGTCTCAATTCAGCCACACAGCCACTGGATGTCGACGAGGCTGTTACTACCACAGCCCCACTCTACAAACAGTAAGTTTGACAGTAGCAGTAGTAGTAGTACTAGTACTAGTAGTAGCAGTTTGCCCCAGGTTCATCTGAAACATGAACCCACTGGACAGCAGCTTAAGGTGATATGCAGTTCACCATCCTCCATTTGGGGGATAGGGAAGTAGTTGAGGGGCATTTGTATAATGAGGCAGTTGAGTGACGTGGTTATATCGGTGCCGCCACATGAAGGCGTCCCTCCCCAGCACCAGTATGATAAAGATGGGTAATTTATTTCTTCAACGTGAATTGGTTTTAAAAAAAATAAAATTGTTTGGTGATAGGAAGAATAAGACAAGAATGGTTTTAACAGTTGAGATTAATGTAGCATGGTTAAAACCCCTTCACGGTTAGAGGTCTTCCTTGTTTTGTTTGTGTGTGTGTGTGTGTGTGTGTGTGTTTATGTGTGGCAGTAACAAGAATGAATGAAAAACTCACTTAACCAGGTAAGATCTCATCTCTCATCTGATCTCATCAACCATTTGAGTGTCCACTTCAGGACCGGCCTATCCCGACCGAAGTGGGGACAATACAGCCAATGTATCTCTACCAAGTGGTGTAGGCTGTCTGATAGAGATTGTATGTAGGGTAACAGTTACTTGTAAGTGTAATTGTAGTGTTGGAGTGGCTTTGGATGTGTGTGTAGTCTGTGAACCAAGTGAAATCGGCTCGCGCAAGCCAACTGGGTGCAAGCATACTTATAGTATGTGACGCTGGTTCAACCACAGCACCCCTTATGTCCGCCAATCAGTACATGGCCTGAAGAACTCTCCCAAAGTTTATTACCCTGGCGGGGCACGAACCCTCGTTCTTCAGTGTACGAAAATGCACACATTACCACTGTACCACAGAGGCTCCAGATAAGATCTAGTTGAAGCTAATTTACATAACCTAACATGACAGAGTTGTACTATACCTTATCTGACCTTGCTGAAGTTGGAGTGCAAACCACAAGTCCAGCTGTGCCCTTGACAGCTGCACTTGAAGTTTTCCCACCATTACCAAGAAAAGCATGCATTGGTATGTCATAGACCTCTCTTTGTTACGCAGCCACCCAGTAGTGTCTTAGTTTGACCCTTGATGCCATGCAGGATAGTAACGTGTCTTGCTTGTCTGATATCCCACCTACTCACTTGTGGAGCTTTACGCAAACAGCAGCACTTTTTTTTTTTTTTTTCCCCAGTCGTATGCCCTGTTTGTATATCTGTTAGTACAACAATACAGAATTATGATAAAAGTACATTTTTATCATCTTTTGCATGCTGGTAAGGGTTCTAGGGCAGGTAATTGTGCAGTTTACAGGTTGGTCATACCTCACGCCAGCTTAACCAGTCCTAATGAAGCCTTCCTTTCTCCCCAGGTTGCTAAATGCATACGCTGAGGACCAAGCCACCCAGGATGCCATCTACTATCTGGGTGAGGCCCTGCGACGGGAGGTGATTGACCTGGACACGTACCTTCGCCACGTACGCTCCCTCTCCCGCAAGCAGTTCCAGCTCCGCGCCACCATGATCAAGTGCCGCGCTAAGGGCAACATGGCAGGCTGAGGCTTGGGGTGTGGTGGATGAGGTGCTGGGGAGGAGGGGCAAAGTTAGGTGAGGTGGGGAGGATGTGAGGAGGAAGTGTTGCAGGGTGTTATTGGCTTCAGCCCGAGGACTCTCTCTCTCTCACTACGTCCAGTTGATTGTATTCTACTTGGGAGAGACTTTGCTAACTGGAGGGATTAAATATAGCCTTGATTAACCCCTTCATACCTAGGAAGCTCTTCCAAGCTAAATTTAATTGTACAGCAGTAGCAAGAATGAAATATAAATAATGCTCTTGGGCTGAAGGCAGTAAGAAAGTTTCATGATGTTATGCAGTGAGAAAAGACAGGGTGAGGGATAGGAGAGTTGGGAAATAGTATGAGGAGGTGTTGAAGAGTGGGGACAGAGTGAATGAAGGGTAGGGAATGCAGAAACCATTGTCAGGAAGTGTTTTGAAGAGAGAGGAAAGAGTGGATAGGGGGATAGGCAAGGTAGGAAGCAGTGCAGGTAAATGTTCGAAGTAGCTGAAAGATGAGGAAAGACAAGATATGGCTGGATACTGAAGAGTGAGAAAAGACTAGGTAAGGGATGTGTTAGATAAAAGTTATGAAAAGAAATTTTTGAGGTGTTGAAGAACAGAGAATCAAGTTGAAGGATTTTTTTTTTCTCCAAAATACACTTCGGACTATAGTGGTTAGTTACAGCCATATTTTACCCCTTCATTACGAGAGGCCATTCCTGAGTTGAATAAAATCATCTAGTAACAGCAAGAGTAAACTTAAAAGGACAGATTCAAGGGTTGAAGCAAAGCAGAACCACAGCTTGAGAAATCAGGCATGGTATGCTTATTCCATCAGCCATCATGGACGCCGTACACAGGCTTGAGAAAACATGGGATTACAAGATTGTATTCATTAAAGAAACTAATTATTTACTGGATAAAATAGCCTTGCCCTGGATCTATATCTGATGGAACAGTGTAGATTGGATGATCAGTGGACTGGATTGGACTGGGATCACGTTTAAAGCTGAATTACCTAATCCAGGGTGTATAATTTTCTGATGTGGCAGTACAGACTGGGATGTTATATGGATAGACAGACAGGATTCATGCCTAAAGACTGTACAGAGATACATATGTTAATTTTTTATGAGTGAGTGCTGTAGAATTTTTAGTTTAACTGCATAGTCAGTTGGCTATTTTTCACTCTATGGTCAAAGGAGCTGTCATAAAATATTACATATACTGTGTTGCATTGTGGGAGTGGAATTACTGTAATATAAGTTTGGGTAATTGATACAGTGTGCCAGTAAATAGAATAAGAAATGTTGAAAAGGGGAGGAAGTTGTTGAAGAGTGTTTATTCTGTGGGATATGACTGAGTAGATCAGATCCTCGAATGATGAGTGAATGGACGTCAGGAGCTTATAGAATCTTTGAATAATCAGTGAATAGATGTTTGGATTATTTCACTAGCCTTTCTGTTAGCTTCATCTTTTTTGTTTCCAGATCATTCCTACCCTGTTTTATATGAAACTGGAACAGGATGGTGGAATGCTGATAGGTGGAGAAAGGTTAAACCAGTAAAGACAGATGTTTGCTCATCACACTGAAACTGAATTCTTTTTAGAAGGTGATGTGATTGGAACCCTTGTGATGCAGTACAGTACTTTTTTTTTTTTTTTTTTTTTTTTAATATGATTTTGAGCATAAACTAAGCAATCTGTTCCATGAAGCCCAGCAGTCCTGCATTCACCATATGGCAACACATACCTTCACATGTCACTGTACAATTCAGCTGATACATAAGGAAGTGATTTTTTAAAGTTGTGATGGCAAGGGTAGATGGTATTGATGTTATGGCTGGTAATATGGAGTAAGACACTTGCTTTTCCACTAACAAGCTGATTGGTCATTTTAACCATCAACCAAATACCCTTATCTTGTTAACCATTGAAATGTAAAAAAATTCTCTAGTTGCCAACTGTTGCTTCATTTACTGACATTTTTAAGGTCTGCCTAGCTCATATACAACACTGGAAAATGGAATAGGATGAGTGTGTAAGTTTAGCAATGTGTGTGATAAGCAATGGGGTATAGAATGGAAAAGAATAACAAGCCATGGGATAGTGCAAATGTTGGTAGAGACTATTTTGAAGTGAACTTTTATAATCCAAAGACAATGATAGTATTGCTTTTGTTGTATGCATTAGTAAGGCAAGAGGGTTGTCCATATTAAAACCAAGCTTTAATATAATTCTGTCTGTTAACAGAGGCTACCTTAATGATAAGACTTCAGAGTTTTGTTACAGTCAGGTCCCACTATTTGCAGGGGTTTTGTACCAGAGCACCCTGTGAATGTTGAATTCCATGAATAGCCCACACCTACCAGAGAAGTCACTGATTCAGTGTTTTAGCTATTCCTATTACCTACAACCCCACTATAATACCTGGAAATGCATTTTATAGCACATTAATACTTCCTAAAAAGACAGTATAGGATGATACACAAGCCATTCTGGGTATAGTGTACTGTACTCACTATGCGATGATGATGATGAGAGTTTGCTGTGTGTGAACTGTGCATACCTGTACAGGGTAACTGTGCAGTTTAATTGTATAGGACAGTATTTCTCACTGAAAATATGCAAAAAAATCACTTATGAACCACTAGGAACAGCTGATGCTGTGGGAAATGCAGGAAATATCTCTAAATAATTTCCGAGAAAAATTCACAAATATGTGAACCCGTGAATAGCAGGAGTTGACTGTATTGCAAATGCATTAAATTATATAGCAGATCATGAAACATGACCAAATGAAAATTCTGTCCTCCAGTTACAGATGCACTGTGAAAGTAATGATTTATGTGCACGTGTGGTATTAGAGATGTGCAAACAGCCGTGCCATGTCATAATAATGGGAACTCCAGTTATCCACTTAGAAGTGTTTCTGAGGCCTGTCAGTCACTATTAGGCCCTGCTTTAGAATGAAATGCCTTGATGAAAAAGAAGAAATGATAAAGGCAAGCAACCAAATTGGATACTGAACTTGATCTTAACGAGTTCACTAGTTATACAGTTGGGGAGATGGAAAGAGTCCTCTCTGGGAAGGTGTTTTTGAAATATGCAGTTGGCCAGTGACCTACCTGTAAATGTTTTGGATTATTGTAACCCAGTCTCAGGCCCCAACACCTTGCAAGAGGTAATATGGGTGTGTATAATACACTTACAAACACAGTGTCAGTTGGAAGCAGAGCACAGCATCGTTATTTTTTTTTTTTCTTCTTTTTTATATAGCTGATTTGTCAGTTTCCCCTCAGTTTATATATAGTACCAGATGTGTGGACAAAGTTGTGATATTTTGCAACATACTTCCGTGTAACAAAGGCTTCCTTTAGTTTCTGTAGGAAAGGGTGTCATCCAGTCCACACCTTAGAAATGGTGGGAAGCTGGAGTTGGACGATTGTGAAGCAAGTTTACTGATCTTTGTGGAAGTACAGGTATATGATGATTAATGATCCCTCCAAAAATTAGAATCTAGGTAATGAGGAATCTGCTTTGTTACAAAAGAAGAATATGCCTGTTTATTATTGGAGTTGTAAGTCATTAAGTATTCCCTCTGTAAGCACGAACAAGCGGCTGTACAGTATTCTTAAAACTTGAATTGTGAAGGCGACGGTATTCGTCTAATTTTTGATGAATATTCATGGAGCGCCTGTGATTGCTAGATGTATTGGTCTGAATCCCACATAACAGAGTTCAGTCAGCAGTGATACACAGAGGCTACACACATTCTTCCTTCGATGAGCACTTCAGAAATTGGCAAAAGTTAGAAGCATGCCTTTCCTTCTGCTGTTTAGAGTATAAGCATACTGTATAGCTGTGAGTATCATATTCTAAATTCACTTAACTGGCCATAGTATGTGAAAGTGAAGAATTGTTGGCATATTTATGAATTTGTATTGGAGGTGTATTATTTATTTTTCTGGTGGTTTAATATTTTGTATTACAGTATGTATTTTATTGTCATTTCCTTTCATATTTCCATGTCCTCCCCACCCCTCTGAAATCATCGGATATATGTTTAGATTGAAGATATTCTTGCTGTTTATTATTAATTTAGATTTCTGTTTATATGGAACAGTAACTGAGGCCAGCCTTCTAGCCATCTTGAATATAGGAGTAGATAATTTTGTTTTAGCTCTCCCATTGTGCTGCCATTGTTCTAATTGCATAGATGTTTGACAGATATATGAATAACCGCATAGGCATTTGACAGATATAGGAAGAACTTTCCTTAAAAAAAAAAAAATAACTAGCAATAAATAAACAGAATAATTCATCTAAATGATCTTTGAGGACTGGGGGTCTGATTCAGTAGAAACTAGCACAATATCAGCAAATTAAATACCACGTGATTATTGAAAATTGTCAAAAGTAAGAGTAATGCAAATCAGCTTGGCTAATTTCCCATCCCATATTGGCCAGGAAAAGTAGGTTGGGTTGATGGAGAACCAGGTGGCTTACCAGATATTAATGTAGCCTGTCAAGTGTGTGGATGATTCCTCTTTCTCTTACTGGATGCAAATTGTGCCACTATGTTTTCCCAGCTTGCAGGGTTTAGTTGCTCAAGTTGTGTGGCCTTGTCATATGAGCGTGTAAAGGTGGTCGTATTGTGGGCTGTCTTTGTAATACAGGTCCTCCTCATGTAAAGTTGTTTTGTTGTTAAGTTGCTGTTGAACTGAACTCCTATATCCATTTACTCCTTTCACTGGTATTGTCACCATAAGTATTTTTATTAAGGCTAATGCCAGATGATTTTATCAAGCAGTGAGAAATTTCAGTACGTAAAAGGCTTAAAAGTATTCACCATGGTTATAATACTTAGCCTTGAGCTACTGTATTTATATGCCACTTAAGAATTGTTTCACTTGAAACCCGTAATGGGAGTTGATGACTTGTGTATAATAGTATTGTATATTCCTGCTAACCATAGACTGTCAGTTGCAACCTGCCACCATCCAGCAGTGTAAATTTATCTGCAGTAAATCCAAGATGGTGGCTGATGACCCTTGTATTTTACTCATTCCAGATTGTTTTGCTTATGGTGGAGAAATGATCTGTTATCAAGAAGTTAACTTAAACCATTTGATGATGCACACATTCCTTTGACATTAACTCTTTCTGCTGAGAATTTCCCCCAGCTGAGTAAAGTCATTTGGCTTAACAAACATATAATAACTGTACATAAAGGCATATATATTAATGAAAGGGTTAAGTGATGAGTCACTGTACAGTACTGTGATCATATTGTTCATATTCATTCTACTGAGATCTATCTATCTATCTATTGCCAGACGCCTCAATCTACTGAGATGCTTGTAGGAAATGCTGGCTCTCTATTAGTACAGCAGTTGTAAGCAGACAGTGAGGGTTGAAAATATTGCAGTTTGTATGGTAATGGCACTGTCTCACTTTGCATTTTTATAACAATATGTTAAGGTTAGGAATGCAACTTGCTGCAGGTGGTTCATTTTTTTTAGAATTTTTAAATTTTACCCCTCATTTCTACCAGCCATTCCCTAACCAAAATATATCATCTGGTGGCTGCAAGAATGATGTAATAGGTACCATTTTAATGTCAACAGTATAAGCACTGTCCGTAAGTTGAATAAAATTGTATGCCAGTTGTGAGAGTCAAATATTAAGCGCATCATCCTAGTTATGGCGTAAGGTCAATATTTAAGTTGAGATGCATCATATGGATATGAGATTCAAGTTTTAGAGTTTTAAGAGCAAAACTGAAGGACAGATGCAACATTTCTGGAAGATATCTTTATTTTCCTAGTGTGAAGGACAAAATTGAGGAAGTGGGTATCCAAAATACAAGATAGGGTCATGTTACAGTACTTGCAGTTATTTTATTCGTTCATTTTATCCCTTTGTTACAGACCACTTAGGCATGTAGCATTTGTCATGCAGCCCTTTATATAACACTGTATCTTAATGTAGTTCAGCTGTACTGAAGATGGAAAAGTACCACAGTTTGCAGTGTTAAATTTGACATACCACTAGATGGTCCTCTGTTAGAACTGCATCCTATCTTACACTTCCCCTCCACCCCCCCATCCATTTTGGGAATACTGTACAGTACTGATAGTGAATACAAGTCTGCAAAATTAAAGTCATTAAAAATTGTTTTAATTCTAATTATTTTTTTTACTGCACTTATGGGCACAGTAAAAAAAAATACATTTAGAATATTTCCATCACATCACATTTTAATACACAAATTAAAAGAAATTTAATTAAAATTAGCAAATTATAAATCTCAGACAATTTGTACAATATTGTTCTATATTAACCGAAAATGAAAATATTTAGACAATGTAGTTTTTTAAAAATGCATAAAGGAAACAACCCTGTATATTCCATGACTCGTATATAACTTCTTTAGTCTTTGTAACTTCTCATTTTTTTTGCTTCAGAACTTTGTCTGCCAATCCTTTGTACAGTACACATTTTCTGGTGCATCCCAGTGAATCATCCAGCAGTAGTCTGCCATCATACTGACATCCCAGCGTCCCTGGTACCTTCTTTCCATGTCCTTGATATCCTGACGGAATCTTTCACCCTGTTCTTCACTCACCACTCCAAGATTTGGGGGGGGGAATTCCGAATGCAGATCTACAAAGTGAATTTTGAGACTCGGTTGCAACCCAACTCCTTAAACTTGACCAACAAATTTCTCACAGTGTCCTTGTAATTTGGATCTTTATTGTTGCCTAAAAACTTAGATTTTTTTTTTTTTTTTTTTTTTTTTTTTTTTTTTTTTTTAAATAAATAAATAAATACCCAAGCCTCTCTTTCCTCTCAGACTTTTTCTAGATGAATCTATAAATAGTCTCCATTCTTCTGCATTGTAATCTTTGCCAAGTTTCTGCACTAGGCCACTTACGTCAGTGCAATAAATCAAGGATCAGTGCAATAGACCACTATTTTCAATTAATATCACTGTGATAAAAAAAGAAACACGCCACTGAAAGTAATTTACAGACGCACTCATGAACTGAGTCACACTGAGTTGTGTTTGCTACATTCAGGTACTGGTATGACACATCACTGTGTTCTGTTCCAGCTATATTCAGGCATATTATCAAATAAAATAACAGTGTTGTTTTAAAGAAGGAGTTTAATATCAGAAAATACTAAATTCAATCATATTATCATTGTAATAAAATATATATCCATAGGTAAATAACTATATAATGAGGTGATATATATATATATATATATATATATATATATATATATATATATATATATATATATATAACTGAAACAAAAAAGGGTTTTGTGAAAAGATGCAACATGATGGAGAAAAATGGTTTTCATTTTTTTTAATTCAGTGCCCAAAAATTCATAAAAATCATATGAATTAATTAAAAAGTTTCAGGGTATACCTGTGATACAGTTTAATGAATGCACATTGATACACAAGCACCAGAATCTCCATAGTTGACAAATATGGATACACAGATAGGTTATTAATCCTCCCTAAATATGTATTCTGATGACATATATTGTGTTGATTTAGGAATATGTTATGAGTGCCCTCAGTCATTTTGTTAAGAAATATGTAGTTCTAGTGTACCCAGTCATTTTAACCTCCAGCATTCCTCTAACTTTGTGTGTCTCCACGCATCACTTGGTAATTCACCTCAGTCACAACAGAGCTGAATCTCTCACTGTAATTGAACCCAAACTATAGTTGATGTGTTTTCACTGAACCTTGGCCACTCACTCCCACAGCTTGGATACAGAATGGTGATTGCATGAATGAATGACTCACAGTTATGAGATGGGAATGAGTTTCCTTGGCTACTAGTCAAATAACCCTCCAGTCTCTTTGTGCTTGGCCAACAACTGAGCTGGAAGGGGTTGGGGATCTTGGTCAGGTTAGATAAAGCAATTTATGTTTAGAAGAAGTCCCAGTTTTATGTTCTTTTTTTTTCTCTCTCTCTCCCCCCAATGCCTCTATATACAAGCTGTGTCTTTCACCATCTTTTCTTGTATTTACTTGATTGATTAATTGTGTGGAGGTGGAAACAGTCAAGTGGTGTTTGATGTTTCATGTGCTAAATCAGATGTAGAGAACAGCTTTGTATACTGTTCCGGCAGCTGGATCAGTGGAGTTCCACTGCACCTTAGGCTCACTGAGGAATGTGAGTTGTCTGAATGTTTAAAAAATTATATTGATTACTTTGCAATGTCTGAAAGGGGATGTTGATGTAAGGTAGAATATTTGAACAGTGATTCTGATGTAGGTTGGAATGTTTGGTGTAAGAGGGTATTCATGATACCTGCAATGCTTGAGAGATATATTTACAATGGAGTGTTTTAAAAGTGAATTTAACTTAGGTTGGAATTTTTAAAAAATGTTAATCTGGGTTGCAGTGTTTCAAAAATGATACTGATTTAGGTGTGAATGGTAAAGTGATGTGATTTAGGTTCCAAATTTGACCCAATCCAGTACACAGACTTTCATATACAAACTCAGATCATGGCTAGTCTCAGCATAACCCTTTCAGTCTGGTGACATCTCTATTTTCTTCTTGCTACAGTCAGTTTTATTTTTGTCTATATATATAACAGTGAAGGGGCTAATGATGGCTATATCCACTCCCACCAGTTTGAAAAGTCTCTCCTAAAAGCTGAATAATTAAACTGTCAGGAGGTAGCTAAAACAAAATGAAATGTCACTGGACTGAAGGGGTAAAAAAAAAAAATGACAGCTGCCCGTTGTATTTTATCCCTCATCGTGGTAGATGTTATGTTAAAACCAGTTGCCAAACTTGGTTTAATGGAACACATATTTTATATGTAATTTATTCTTTGAGGATGTTTACATGAAAGGAGCCAGAAAATTGTGGTGACTAATAGAAAATTATCATGGGTGTATAATCCCCCCCCCCCACACACACACACACACACACACAAGTTGAGGCAAAAGAAATCTAACTTTAATCAACCAGCTTGAGACTGTGATATGCATCTGCTCCAAATGTTACAGTAGAACCTCTTTATGTTGCCCATGATTGTACTGGTAAGCTGATGAAATATGGAATATATTAATGGTATGTGCAGAATATTTTACCTAATAGAGCAGTGGAATGTGGAAAATACTGACAGCCAAAGAGGAAGAGGAAGGATGTATTCTCCCTGGCACTTCTTTCTTCTCAGTTTGCTTCTGCATTCAGAACATTAATATTCTGTATGTTATTACTGCACACTGTGTTGATATTGGCACGATATAAAACACAAAGGAGTATTTAGGTACAATGTGTAAAATAACTTGTCAAGAATAAGCTACTATACTCAGTTTTTTTTTATCGAGGCGAAGATGCACTTGACAGGTTGGTGGGTTGAATGCTGCATGTCCAAATAACATTTACTAACCCAAATTTTCCCCTCAGATGTATGTTGTCAATTAATAATGCTAATGAGTAAAGAGATTATGAAGTAATGTTGCATTCAGCCAATCATTACTAATCAGTCAAGTGCATCCTCGCCTCAATAAAAAAAAAACTGAGTACTGTATAGTAAGCCTCCTAAGTTCACAAGAATATGGCCCAATGTGCTTGAGTATGTGGGTAAGGATGGTAAGTCATGGGAAAAGGGGTTGTTAATTAACAGGGTCAAATATTGGGAGGTCCTTTTGTTAGGCAGCCTCACAGTATGCAGCATCAGGCAATAGACAAAGCTTGACAGGTAGCGATCCTGACCAAAGACCATATGTTACCTTTTGTAATTTATCTTGTAGCCTCTAGGTGTAATATGTTGCAATTCTTGATTCTTTATACCTTATCTAAAATTCAGTTGATTCATGAATACAATGGTGCCTTTATATTTCACCCTTGCCATCATTTTTTTCTGGAGATATTAGATAAAGTCTTCATTAACCTCCAGCTCAGTGAGGGACACCTCTGAATAAATGTAATAATCTAGTGGTGACAAGAGTCAAATGAAGAAGACATCACTGTATTGAAGAGGTTAAATGCATAGGGCACAGGATCCAAACAATTTTATATGCAGAAGCCAGGGATGGAATACTGGAATGTCCGAGTATTGAAATGCCAGAACAGTGAGAGGAAGGAGTTATGGAACACTGGAATACTGTAAGACTAGAATATAGGAACTTCGGGTGATGACAGTGATGGGAAGCCAAAGTAATGGAATATCGGAATATTAGGAGACAAATCAACAGAACGCTGTAATATAGGGAGGGCAGACTAATGAAACACTATACTCTTTTTCACTTTAACCTGGCCAAACAAGAATACGATGCTTATCACTAGGAAGTGCTATGGAAATGATGTAGAGCTGTTGTACTGCCTTTTATCTGCCATTGAACTAAATGAAGTAAGCTGGAAAGGGATGAAAATCTGGGCCAGGTTAAGGTGGAAAAACTATAGTCATAATGGAAGGCTGGACTACAAATCTCTGAAGCATTCAGAAGCAAGGCTCAAGGAACACCAGACTATATTAACGTTGGGATAATGAAACCACGAATACTCTGAAGTCAGGACAAGGGGGTTGCACTGTAGATATTGCACTTATCATGGTTACGCTAAAGGTCACCGGAAAAAACATTGGCTTTTTTTTTTTTTTTTTTATTTATTTATTTTTTTTTTTAAATAGTAATTTGCAAAATATTTTCAGTGTCATAGATAATTATAGCACACAACTTTCTAAACAGGCTTCAACTGTGCTAAGCATTATAAATTTGGAAGACTGAATTGAGAATGTTTGTTATATAATCAAGTGTACATATTAATTTTAGCAAGCATGTATATTATAGATGTCAGTTAACTAGACCTAGATATTTCTATGTTTAATTAATGTTTCCATGTTTTATATAACTTGACAGAATTGCCATACCCATGTTATTGATGATTTTGAACTTTGTAATCTGTTCTGTGCTTGGTTACAGATCAATCAAAAACTAGTTGATGAACTTTGAACTTGTGAAATATTTTCCTGTTAAATTATGAAATATTTTCCTGTTACTCAATGCTATGATTACATATAAACCCATCATTACAATATCTTGAAAAAGATATTTCATTCTCCCTATATACATTGTGTGTGTGTCTGTGTCTGTGTGTGTGAGAGAGAGAGAGAAGAAAGGAAGTTTCTTTTGTTCAAACATCTACTATACTAGTACGCCTAGAAATAAACTTTTTTTTTTTTTCCAATAACAACAGAGAAAGGAAAAGCAAATGAATAAAAAAAATGATCCATACTCCTGATTACAGGTGTCCTCCATTCATAAAAATTCTGAGACAGTTGGACTTGAACAGCTGTAGGTTGAAGTTTGGGGGAAACCATTCTGGGGAAGCGAATTCCAAGGAGATGCAATTTGGGGAATAGAAGAACTCTGATAGATATAACTTCTGCAATATGGCAGAGTGACAGTCCAGTCATGAGTACTACCTGATGCCCTTGTAGCGTGCAGGAACGCGTGGAGATGGGTCACAATGGATGCAAGTTCACCTGAGCATTTGCCATAAAAGTTACAGTAAAATAATGCATCACTTGCTGACAAGTACGGGTACACTTCATATATTTTCATAAATTATACAAATTGCGTACCTGTATAAGTGTATATATGGCATTCCATGTTTTATTATCCTTGTGGCTCTAGGCTTATCTGGATGTGAACCTGGTTGACTGCAGGCTGAAGCTGCCCTTGCCCCACAGTCCACCACCCACCATTCAATCCATTCAAGGGATAAGGAGAGAGTTGAGAGATGTCTGAATCCACAGTAGAGTTGCCCATCTGTAATGGTCTTAGTGCTTGATGATGTTTCTCTCCAGCACCTTTGTTAATATCATCATACAAAATAATTTGCTGGTTACCTCCATCAACCGAGTAGGAGGTTATGGATTCACCCCTGTTTGTTTGTCCACAAGATGCCTCAATAAATTTTTGATGGATTTCAATGAAATTTTGTGGATATGTGGGCCATCAGCCATCGAAGAGTTAAATTTTAGTAGTGATCCGAGTTAGAGTATCAGTTCAGCACTATTTTTTGTTTGTCCACAAGACACTTAAAAACTGATTGGTGGATTTCATTTAAGTATTGTGGATATGTGGGTCATGGGCCATGGAAAAGCTGAATAATGTTGGAGGTGATGTCTGGTATAGGCGTGGGTAGAGGTATGCACTCTGTGAGTGCTGTCTAATTCCCATTTACAGTGATCTTTGACAAGTTTATGAGTACTTGTATACAGCACTGTATATGGCTCCATTAAGCTTGAAGTAATTCACACCTTATCCTATAGCAGATTGGATTGTGCTCTGTCTCCCAGTACTATTACAGGCTCAGTGTTGGAGTTCCACGGGTGTTACAGTAAAGTCAACCCCCAGTATGTGATGAGAGGTATTACCAGGGACACCTGCCACCACAATGAACGAGATAATGACAAACCCAGTAGTTGAGCAGCCTGGCCAGTTCCAAGACAAAGGTATCTGGGGGAAACTTGTGTGGTTTGTATTTGTGTGGCTGTCTGCTGGTTAGAATGAGGTCAATGAGCAAACTATCCTGATGTGATCAGCTGTCATCACCACGCATTCATATTTAATGATTAAGTTTTTGTAGCTTTTGTGACTATGGAACCAAGATGGTGGACATGGCCCGTGACGTGTTACAAGGTCAGGAGAGAATAGAGGTATGAGGTGCTCGTGTGATACTGTAAATAGTTTAGTTGGTGCCACACCTCTCGACCTACAGACTAATCTTCTTTGCTCTTGGTCACATAGGGAGTTCAGACACTATACGGAAGTAGTGAGTGGATTGCAATGCTCATTTTCCTAAGACTGCACAGTATTATTTTTATTATGGTAGTCACAAATCAGTATGGAATAAACCATGTGGTAATAAGTTACTTAATACTGTAATCTTGTGCTAGTTATGTAGCTTAAATTTGTTATGAGGAACTCCAAAGTTTTTGAATACTGTATGGAGCAATATAAAATTAAACTAATGGCTGGCATCCACAGAGTATGGTTTTGAGAAATAAACTAAAATTTTAAATGAATATAGTCATATCCAGTGAAATTCTCGATATTCAATGTTGAAAGGAAGTTATGTATACAGACCTAAAGATTAAACAGTTGTGATGGATCATAAAGAGGAATTATTGGGGGAGTTAGTGACACCTCATCACTGAACATACTGTGCTCTTTACAATGACCGTACTGAAAGTACTGTATAATAGGCACATGGACTGTGATTTCAGTGGTCATTGGCCAACTTATTTCGAGAGGGGTGAATTTTACAGACTTAAGAGCCTTTCTTTCCACTGAAATTAAAGTAGGTATCAACTGTTTACAGTGCCATACTGTCCAATTTTTCAACTACAGATGTGAAAGATGAAATGGGAGGCTCTACTCATTCTAATGGCTACCGTTGGTCAGGTAAGTCAATAATGAAAAATATATACCGTATATAATTTAAAATTTTTGGGCACAATATACTGTTGTTAACACTGATACACCAGTAAAACTTTCAGCGGGTTGATGCCTGATATAGTGGATTAAAATGCAACTGAATCAGGTCCATAAGGGTTTACTGAATATCCATGTGAGGAGGTTGGTGTTATTGCTCACCATGTCACTGAAGAAGGGACGATTGGATATCCTTTCCTTAAATGTCAGGATTGCATACCCTAGCCCCTGCCCCTATGCTCCTGTTCGGTATGGTACTGTATAATAGTTAACAATAATAGATAACAATTCTGTTAGTCGAGGTATTTTTACCATTAGTGTAGGTCTAGCTATTTGTCTCTGTAGGATTTAGTATAGGTTAGCGATTTGTCTGTTAGGTGATTAGTTTTAGGGTCTTTAGATTAGTTTTACTTTATAATATAAGGTATAAAAAATATAAAACCAAGAAAAAATCAAAAAAATAAAAATACAAAAAAAAAATAAAATAAGATTAAAATTATTATATATATATGTACGTTTGCATGAAAGTGTGTCTGTATGTATGCATAGAAGCGTGTGTGTGTGTGTGTGTGTGTGTGTGTGTGTATGTATGTATATATATATGTTTGTATATATATGTATATATGTTTAAATGTATATACATATATATATAAATGTCCTTAATAACCAGGGGCTTCGGCCCCAATGGTTGATAGGCCGGAAAAAAAAAAAAAAAAAAAAAAAAAAAAGATAACAACGATTGCTGTGGCACAATGAGAGAGATGTAATGTGTGCTTATTGAGACAGTGCTATAGTATGGTTCTGCATGTATGGCAGTGACTTGTACTGATTACTCATAGTAGTGTAGTGGTGACTGATGGGTATAATTATGAGGTAGCCATTGCTAACATGGCAGTTTGAGGAAGATGTTATTTTTGTTGTTTCTGTTGTTGCTGCAGCTCTAGGTTCATATGGAATGTTAACCAGGTTGACTGCAGGCTTAAGCTGCCCTTCTCCTGCAGTCAACCATCCTCCTCTTCAAGGATAGGGAAGTAGTTAAGGGATGTTTGTTTAACCAGGCAGTTGAGCCGCCAAGTTACATCAGTGCTACCATATGAAGGCGTCCCTCTTCAGCACTATGTCAGAATGGGTTAAATGGTAGCTGTGATATGTACAATAGTAAAAAATGGTGGTTATGATGACTGTGATCACAGTTAGCCCTAAGTACAGTCTTTAGTTTAGTCTTTCTATCTTAAAACAATGTTACACAGCTCAAGGGAGACTTTTCAAACTGAAGGGGTTAGATAATACCAACTTTAACTCCAACAATACTACAGGTCATTTCCAGGCTGAATAAAGTCACCTAGAGATGGCAGGAATTAAAGCCATTATCACAGTGAAAAGTTTAAGTGTGTGGCAGTTGTGGTGGCAGTTCCTGACTAATGGTAGGTAGGTCAGGTTAACAAGTGTTCTAGTCGATACAAATGTCACTGCTATCTGACAATGGCCACATCTGTCATCATATCACACCTGTCATGTGGTCAGCTAACAAGTGTAGTATGATAATGGTGTGGTGTGAGGCGAAAGGTATGGGGTGGTGACACCCATCTTCCTTCATATTTCTGCTTATTGGTAGTTATCTATTTGCCTTCTAACCTACTGATTCATATGCCCAGCCAACCTGCTTACATGCTCACTAATTTATATGTTAACCTACATTCTTGCCTACTTTCTGTTTAGCCACCCACTCACTTGTTCACCTACTTTCCTTCCACAGACAGAAGCTCAGGTGATTCAAAGGGTAGAAATCCGCCTTCCATCAATATACCGACCACACCACCACCACCACCACCACCACTACCATCACCACACAAGTAAGGAGACCCAATGACAATATCTGACCCTGCAATATAAAATGTAACTATCCTAAGTTTTATGTTAGAATATCATTGGTTAGACAGGGCCAACTGTGGGCTTTACTCGCTAGCTGATAGCTCACTCAGTCCCCTTCCCCACCAAAATAAATACCGTAAATACAATAAAATAAAATAAATCAGAAACAAGCGTATCAGATGGCAGAGACCATTAGTGACACTGGTGAGTTGCAAGGATGCATGTTAACTAGTGGTGCATGAGAGGATGTGGAACAACTACAGCTGCATTTTAATCCAAACTTATAAGAGTCCTAATTTTACGTCACCACTTTTCAGAATGGCCACCCCACCTGAAAACTACAAGCACCAGCCATTCAACCAGCCACCACACGCACCTGCCCACAATCAAGGTGACGCACTCCACCCCACACCACCCCCATCCCCCTACCCAGCCTCATACTGCTGCCACCCAACGATATACAGTGTCCAGTCCTCATACTGAAACATGCCATTATTGTGAATCCCAGCCCAGTACTGTGAGCATCCCTAATACCTCCTTACACTCCAACAGTATTACCAGAGCTGCCCCTGATAATGACAGTGAAAAGCATACCATCCCTGATACTGGCAGTAACAGGGATACTACCAATGATGCTGATAGTAACAAAGATACTCTCTCTGATACTGACAGTAGTGGAGATACCAAGCCAGATACTAATACTGGAAGTAACAAAGATACCATTCCTGATACTGATATTGGAATTAGTAGGGACACTACCCCTGATACTTATACTGGCAGTAGTGACAACACCCATAATACTGGCAGTAGTAATGACATCATACTTAATACTTATAATGGCAGCATTAGTAACATCATTCCTGATACTTATACTGGCAGTATTAGTGACATCACCCCTGACACTAATACTGGCAGTAGTATGGACGTCCCCTCCAATACTAA
Source organism: Coenobita brevimanus (assembly GCF_032717465.1). Taxonomy (NCBI): domain Eukaryota; kingdom Metazoa; phylum Arthropoda; class Malacostraca; order Decapoda; family Coenobitidae; genus Coenobita; species Coenobita brevimanus. The sequence continues at coordinate 2,723,924 of NC_137010.1, forward strand.
TACTGGCAGTGGTAAGGACATCAACCCTGATACTGGCAGTGGTAGTGACATTACCCTTGATACTGGCAGTAGTAGTGGCATCACCCCTGATACTGACAGTAGTAGTGACATCACCCCTGATACTTACACTGACAGTGGTAGTGACATCACCCCTGATACTTACACTGACAGTGGTAGTGACATCACCCCTGATACTGGCAGTAGTAGTGACATCACCCCTGATACTAATACTGGCAGTAGTAGGGACATCACCCCTGATACTGGCGGTGGTAGTGACATCACCCCCGATACTGGCAGTGGTAGTGACATCACCCCTGATACTGGCAGTAGTAGGGACATCACCCCTGATACTGGCGGTGGTAGTGACATCACCCCTGATACTGGCAGTGGTAGTGACATCACCCCCGATACTGGCGGTGGTAGTGACATCACCCCTGATACTGGCAGTGGTAGTGACATCACCCCTGATACTGGTAGTAGTAGTGACATCACCCCTGATACTGGCAGTGGTAGTGACATCACCCCCGATACTGGCAGTAGTAGTGACATCACCCCTGATACTGGCAGTGGTAGTGACATCACCCCCGATACTGGCAGTGGTAGTGACATCACCCCTGGCACTGGCAGTAGTAGTGACATCACCTCTGATACTGGCAGTAGTAGTGACATCACCCCTGATACTGGCAGCAGTCATGACATCACCTCTGACACTGGCAGTGGTAGTGACATCACCCCTGATACTAATACTGGCAGTAGTAGTGACATCACCCATGATACTAATACTGGCAGTAGTAATGACATCAACCATGATACTAATACTGGCAGTAGTAATGACATCACCCCAGATAAAGCTAGTGACGGCAGGACTACACATGATAATGACATTAACACCATCATTCACCCTTATACACACCCTGACACCGGCACCACCATTACGACCACCCTGACACCAATTAACACACTCAGAACCATTAAAATCACCACATGTTCCTCTACTCTTGCCTTACCCACTAATGAGGCTCGGGTCAAACTTAGTGAATTCTTCAGTAAATGCCAAACCGACACTAAATTTTTAACCAGTTCCTTGTCCATCTACACCGACATTAAGAAAAGCACCAGTAAATTCAGAGACATTTACCAGGCAAATGATCTAGAAGAGGAAAGGATCTTTAGTAGCAGGGTACCCAGAATGCAGCAGCTCGCCCCACCCAAATGTCAAGTGAACCCTTTTGAAAATGCACTTGATCTGATGGTTCGGTTGGAAGGGCTTTTGGTTGATGCTGTATTTGACGTTCTGAATGATGACCTTGTGACCAAAATCACCTGCTACTTTACCAGAATCTCATACGCTACAATGAGGGACCTTACGTATCGTGCTGGGGGATGCCGCAGCCAAGAGGAATGTGTCAAGACCAAAAATCAGTTAGGGAACTTAGAGGTGGCTTTGAAGGAGTTGATACAGTCTGTAAAGGACAAGAAGGATTTAGCTGAAGAGACTAAGAAAAGAATAAATTCAGCTCTCAGGGATCTACAAGCTACTGACTCAGTGTCTGTGTGCTATTAAGCTTATTAAACTTCGGCTGACAACATGGCGAACAATAGTACAGTAATAACAGCTGTATCATTACCCACTGCCTAACTGTAGAAATGTATTGACACCAACCGTACTGTATTTTTGTACCGTATGTCCATTCTGTGGCAGTATAGCATCATTTCAGGCTCCATTTTGTGGTCTTGGGTGTAGGGGGAGGGTTACTTTCAATCAACATGGAACCTAGTTAATACACTAGTCTTAAAAATGAAACCTCTGTGTTGCCTGAGATAAACCTGTAAACAAATACTGATGTGTTGCATCCTAAAAATCAAAAGGAGTTAGCTGACTATTTTACAATCGTGTCAATGTTTGTGCACAGCTTTGTCAGAATGTAATTAAAGAGAACACAAAAATTAGGGTTGCTGAGAGATGACTCTCAATATGATGTGCTGGTGGACTGGATAACAATGCAGTATAGTAATGGTGTAGGCAAAATAAAGGATATGGTGTAAGCTACAATACTACATTTTGATAATCTGACTAATGTATGGTACAGTATATGCTGATCCTTATACATCACAGGCACCTCTCTGTATTATTTCGGGCAGCATGATTTACTGAACACATTACCAGTGCCAAGCGCACCTGACTAGACCAGTAATATTATTTAATGCACTAATTATATTACCAAGTGGACAGGAAACACTGTGAAACCAACAGTCTCAAGTAAAGCTAAAGAGTTTTATCAGGACTTCCTACTTATAATGTCTCTAGCAATAAAGTTCCAGTTATAATTATAGCTACAAAGTTATGGTGCTGCCTAACCCCAGCTCAAATGAGGATGTCTTCATTATTTGTTGCAAAGCATGACCTGGCGCATGTGAGTTTGAAAGGTACTGTAAAGGCATGAGTGTGGACCGACAGGCAGCATTATTTTACTGACAGCCACCGAACCTATAAAATAATAGCGAAGAAATTGGCAATGATACTTCATGGCCAGCTTACTGTTAATGCAGATGTTGTGGCCCCAGACCCATCTGAACATAAGCCTGGTGGACTGTACACTGAAGCTGCTCTACTCTCTCCTGCAGTTCACCATCCTTCTATTATGAGTTAAGGGGTGTTTGTGTAAATGGGCTGAAGAGCAGCCAGGATATATCAGTGACAACTGAAGGCGACTGTTTCAGTGCAATGAAATGCTGCTCTGACTGTCCCTGTGCTTCTGCCTTGGAACTGTGAAGAAAAAATGCTTTACTGTGCTGCTGCAACCACAACCTAGAAACTGAAGCCACAAGTGCACCTTTGTAGGAAAAAGCAGACTTATTTGGTGCCGGGATATTTCAGTTTCCTCAAGTTTTAGGAGCATATGAGTTCTAGCCAGAAGCACCTGGAAAAGCAGCTAGTGCATGCTGATACTACATCCATAATTAAAGGGTTAATATTACTTTAGTTGGCTAATGCAATAATGTACAGGAAACTGAAGCCATAGTTAGGTATGCACATCTGTACAAACTGGATTAGCAACGCTATAGTAGTCTATGGTAATGCAGTTGTGAACAGGAAACTGAAGGAATTAGTGTGCACTTATCTATTGCACCTAAAACACCAAGACTGAGACCTTGGGATGTTCCTTGTAGGCTACTGGTTCTGTAATAACAATGCTTGGGTATCAGGCTGAGTAAGCGTATGGCTGTGTAACCACTTTTGTAAAGGCTGCTGAGATAATACTGTATCAAACAGTACTTTGTACTGTATGGCCAACATTGTGAACACCACTCTTAGTTAACGTATGGTGGGCAACACAGACAGCATACTCAACAATGTGAACACACATACCAAACACAGTGAAGAACACACATACTGTAGTCAACATTATGTGACCAACACACATCGCCAATATGGTGAAGAACACAGTTAATTTAGTTAACACTTACAGTAGTGAACATAGTGGACATCACTTACAGTCAACATATGGAGGCCACTTGACAACAAACATGGCCAACATGATGGACAGAATATAGAGCCAACATGAACACACATGGCCAGCATGAACAACTCTTGGTCACATATCACAACTCACTGACATCCAAACAAATATTCAAGTTTCATCCTCTTGCCCTGCCGGTCATTAGCACATATAATACTCAAGTACACCAGTACCAAGATTCATGTTTCCATCCATGAGGGACACAGATTACTTGAAGACCCAGGAAGCTAAATACAACTGCCTAACAACAGACACAATAAACTCTCTTTCTCAACTGTCCATTGGGAAAACAAAAAATGTCTGTGTGGTTATAATGACATGAACTAGTATGAGATGGGGAGTGCCCTTACACTGTACACAACATGGAGTGCCAAAAACGTGTGAAAGCAACATGAACCTTTATTATATCATGATGTGTTCGAGAGAGATGCCTTCATGTGGTGGACCCATTATAACCGGGTGCCTCTAATACCTGGCTATACAAACATCCCTCAACTACTTCACTATCCCCAGAAAGGAGGATAATGGTCTGCACGAGAAAGGCAGCAACAAGCCTGTAGTCAACTGGTTAACATTCCAGATAAGCCTGAAGCCACTAAAACACCACCAGATATGTTGTGATATTACCGAAGGTGTCTGTACACTCACACATTGGTAGGTCTTTGCCTGGACTGTACGGTACCGTACTGCATTACTGCACTACAATCCATCACCGCTGGGGGTTCGCGTAAGAAATTTTCATCGAAGTGAGGTTTTATTTTTACCAGCGATGGACCTCTTCCTCACTCTCCCATTCCTTACAACCCAAGGTTATTCAGTAATTCTGAATTTTAATTTTTAACTCAATCACTGTCGAAACTTCTGAAAAGCGTTGCAAAAAGATCGAAACATATTTCTGAATGACTTTTTACATTTTTCTGAGATGGATGCAGATGGGGTAAGTTCCTGACCAACTAGAGCATCCATTCCCAACACCAAATCTTGGGGACAGTTCTGCATAACATCAAAATTGCAGAGAATACTCCAGTCTTGACTGGAAACACTAACACGTTTTGTCTGGATGAAGATTTCCTCAGAGAGGCCCATCTGAGGGTACGTGATCCGGCTTGGGGGCTGTGCGGCTAACGGTACACCACAGGCAAGAGCCGTCCGTAGTGGCATTACATTGCTCCTACTGCCAGTGGCCACGCTGGCTCTCACCTTATGACCGTTCACCACCACTGTTTTCCTCCAGTAACGCTTTAGTGTCCGAACATCCGGAACATTTTGCGGTGAACGAATCAACAGTAACGGGTTAACCAGCTTTGTGTTTAAAGTACAATGAAATTGTGTGAGGAAATCTAAGCCCAATATACACGTATTGGTCTTATAAACCCCCAACTTAACTGTGAGTTTAAGATCGGGTGGAGCACAAAGCTGAACATCGTGTAAATGCCCCACAATTACTGGATGGGCCAGACCATACTTAGTTTTATACCCAGTAAAACTACTGCTTAATCCACTAACTTGTAACTTTTCTTCAGTAACACTGGATGTGGGCGATCCCGTATCCACCAAGAACCGCACACGGGTTTGTCCCAACCTGAAGTCGACGTACAGACGATCAAGGCCCCAGGCCATGGCCACAAACCTTTGGCCAGACATGCCGCCAAACTTTGTCGAGAAAAATAAACACTTGAGGTTAAGATACGATTAACTGACGATTTACGTAGGGATACGATGCAATAACAATTTCAGTTAATGACCACTAATCAGCCTTAAGACACTTACCAACACTGGAGAGTAAATTCTCGACGCCCACTCGGTAAGAGTGTCAGACTGAAAATGACCAACGTCCCTCGCCTCCTCCATATTTGTTGGCCTAAGAGAGCGCGAGTATAATTGTTTTGGTAGGGAGAGCGAGTATAATTACAGTTTTAGAGATAGACAGTATTGCTGTAACTGTCGGTACATGTAGTATTAATAGGAGATGGCACATGTAATTATTAAAATGCATGTAATAATTATAATGAGTAAAATTACAATTTAGTGAATGATGGTAAAGGACTGCCACAGTCTAATACCCGCCCGGGATCACATAATAATGCCTAAAATTAAAATGCAATATGTTAAATCCCCTTCTTAGCTGCTTTCTACTTTCTCTCTCTCTCTCTCTTCAACAGGCAATAATTATTCACGAGAAATAAATACGCTGTTAAGGTCACTTCATTTGCCGGTTTCTGAGGTAAAAAAAATAATTCGAATGGCAATGTATACCCCTCAGGCTCCCATGACTCACTCTTAGCTGAAGAAAATCACTTAACATTTGCTGGAAGATACTACAGTTTTCTTTATCAATTTTATAAGGGCTTGGATTATCTTTTCCTTGCCAGTGTTAAAACTTTCACTGTTATGACGTAATATTTTCTTTTTTTGTTTTGGCTTTCTCCGGATGATTATTTTTTTGAACGACGTCTAGCATGAAGGGGTTACTAAAGGGTGTTAGTATGTAAACTCTCCAGTTGGAAATGTCAGTTGTGTACCTGAGAAAAATCGTCTGTCTTATCTAACCATATCTTATCTATCCACATCTTATCTATCCACATATTATCCAAACATCTTATCTATCCACATCTTATCCAACCACATCTCATCTATCCACATCTTATCTATACACATCTTATCCAACCACATCTCATCTATCCACATCTATACACATCTTATCCAACCACATCTCATCTATCCACATCTTATCCAGCCACATCTTATCCATCCACTTCTTATCTAACCACAATTTATCCAGCCACATCATATCTATCCACAACTTAACCACAACTTATCTAACAACATCTTATCTATCCACATCATATCCAACCACATAATATCCAACCACAGTCTTTCCTTACCGTCCTCTTCTTGATATTTCCGTGCTTCTTTCGGCCTTTATTTTCCCTCTACTCCTACCGTGCCATATAACATCACTAAAACACACTACAACACTCTACAGACCATACAGAACAAGGCCCGAAAAATAATCACAGGCTGCACAGCTAATACACCAACAGACCACCTACATCAAGAAACCAAAGTCCTCAAAGTCAAGGATCGCCTAGACATGAGAGGCACCCAAATTCTCGTTGCAGCCTCCACAAACCCACAACATCCACTACACTACATGGCAGCACATCCACACACACCAAGGAACATCAAAACAACACCCAGCACACGATATCATACACAAATACTGTCATCTCTACCCCCTCGCCCGCCTCAGACCAGCTTCCAGATGCATATCCATACTCAAATCACTCGCCGTTCCATTCAGTCACCTAAAGACAACACACAGCTGCATGCACGGCCTCCTGACATCCACCCTTCTGAATCCTATCTCCCTCGTGAGGACAAGATCCACCTGGCCAGGATGAGATGTGGGCATCATCTAGCCCTCTTAGGTTACCGGAAGAGGCTGGATGACTCCGTTGCTGATGCCTGTCCAGGATGCAACACAGCACCCCATACTATTAAGCACATTATGGAAGACTGCATTGCACTCAATCACCTACGCCAACAACACAACATACACTCCTTGAGGGCTCTGTGGGAAAGCCCGATCTCGGTCGTGGCCTTCGTTAGAGACTCGGGACTGTTCGACTAGACTGACTAGGGAACAACTACTACCGGATTATTTATGGATATGACTGGTTAATATCCTTTTGAATGTTTATGATGCAGAGTAGGGCGATATTAGAAGGATTTATATAACACAGGAGCTGACAGTACGGTGTAATAAGCAAAGTAAATCGCTAAGAAAGAGGTGTTAGGGAGCAAACAGCTATTTATCGTGACCTGTTACTAAGTAGTTTTTTTTTAAGCTTTAGAATTGAGAGTAATTTCTGTCCCATTGTGAGTATTGGTCTTTTTGCTTGTTTCCAGTTATCAAGTCGACCTCTGATTTGTTGTCTGTCATCCTATCTTTTCACGATTTCCCTGTCTATTGCCAGACGCCTCAATCCTGTAGGGGTGGCCACAAACAAATCGCCTCCATTTCTCCCTGTCCCCCGCCACTTCGCTACCCTGCTCACAGCCCCTCTCTCCTATACCTCTCCACTCCATCCCTCCATCTCATCCATTTTCCTAAACTCATATTGATCCTTTTGGTTTCTTCCAACTGGCTGTCTTCTGTTTTTAAGTAAGAATCTTCCCATTATTTCTACATAATTTTGAACGTAGGGTTGTTGCAGTCTCATAACATTTCGTCTTGTTTCCGCTAAAGCGCTGCAAAACAAGATAAAATGCTCCAGATTTTCTACTTCTGCTTCATATAATTTGCATGGAACAATTTCGTTTGGGAAATGTTTCTTCTTGTTGGGTAAGGAGGGTCTGATAACACCTCTTCCTTAACGATTTATCTTCCAAACAACTTATTTATTATCCCCTGGTTTGCTTCTTATGTTTGTTTGTTTTTTTCAATATCAACATAGACTGCATGAATAACAAACACACAAGAATATAGTTGCGGAGCAGATCAGCAGAAAGAAGTGTTAATAAGAAGCTACCTAACGCTACTAGGATACCGCCCTGTACCCCTAGGTGGCCAAGTCGAGTTACAAGTCTTAGTTTCTGTACTCCATTGTGTTCTGGAGATTAAGTTCATAAACGAAAGGAATTGTTTCCAGCTAATAAAGTCATTGTAAGGTACAGTAAAAACCGGTTCTACGAGTATATTGTTGATTTACGTGAATTTTACGGAGATATTACCGTAGGTGGAGACTAGCTAATGACTGGGTGTTGTGCGTCTGCGCTGTCTCGGCTTGGCGCGAAAACAAAAGGTGAGTCTTGAATTTTATATTTGATCCATAGTCTGTTCCTTTATTTCAGTTCTTGGAGATAAACCAACTTACCAAAAATATAAGGTATCTGGCATCCTTGCAATGCCTTGATCGGGTTTTCCTTCGTTAATAATTCTGAAATCACTCTGAACTGACGAGAGGGAGGGGAGGGAAGCAGACAACGAAATAGTATCGTCTTCTGACTGTAGGGAACGAAATTGCGATCAATTCCCCGTGGCAGTATTTTTTGCAGCAAAAAGATGAAATCAGGTAGTTTACTGTAACACACTGGCGAGGCTATCAAATTTCCTGTTCACATGGGCCTTTCACAGGTTTAGTAGGTTAGACTAGAAGTTTTATTCCGATATGAATTAGAGACATCCAAAGTGTCTAGGAGCGGGGCGCCAAAGTTAGGATAGGTTGAAATCATCACTATACAAGCTGCCGCCAGCGTCCAGGCAACTTCCTTAAATACCCTAAAGTAAAACAACAAGAAGTTATGTGTTGCACATTGTACTAAAATTACTTTCCTTAAGGACGTGAGAATGTAAGAAGACAAGTGGAACTGCCGCGCCCGTGTGGTGAAGTTTTACTGAAGTTTCTGCACTCCTTTTCCTTGTCTTTCTTTAAATAATAATAATAATAATAATAATATTAATAATAATAATCTTTTCAGTCGTTTGCCGTTACTGCAAAACACATCACAGTTGGGTTAGTGAATATGCCTACGTGTGTGTGTGTTCATCCCGACCCAGGAAGGGAGACTGAAGAGAGGAGGGAAATGAGAGAGAGAGAGAGAGAGAGAGAGAGAGAGAGAGAGAGAGAGAGAGAGAGAGAGAGTAGGAAGACTGGTCAGAGAGAGGAAGGTAGGAAGGGAGGGAGAAGGAGACAAATAGGAAGGGAGAAGGGAAGGAAAGGAGGTAGGATGTAGGAAGATGAGAAATTCTCTCTCTCTCTCTTACCCTTTACCCAGATTGGTTCAGGTTAAGTATCATTTGACCTTCTCCCATGCTAACTATATAGACCTGACCTTCAGTGATCTTTACAAAAATTACAAACATCTGATTCGTCAAGATGTCTGATCTTTAGAAAAGGTCAAACAATACAGCATCTTAATTTGTCTATCTGTCTGTCCGTCTATCTATCTACCAGTATGTCTATGTCTGTCTGTCCGTCTTGCTGTCTACCTGTCTGTCTTTGCCTGTTTATGTCTGTCTTCGTATGTCTCTATCTTTTTTTTTTTTTGGTTTGTTTGTTTAATTTATGCATGGAAGAAGGAACCAAAGACCAGATGCCCTTAAGATTGTTCCAAGAAAAAAACAAACAAACAAAATAACAGAGAGCCATATTCAAGATATGTTCATTTCAAGAGACCTGGACACATTGCGTTTGAACGACTGGAGGCCATATACAGTAGGAAATACAGGAGGAGGAGGGCAGTTCCAGAATTGATCTATTGCATGCATGAAGGACGGAGAGTAACGTTTAACTGCCCGTCTATGTCTGCGTGTCTACTGTATGTATGGCTGTCTATGCCTGTCTGTCTCTCCATCTGTCTGCATGTCTCTGTCTGTCTCTCCATCTGTCTGCATGTCTCTGTCTGTCTCTCCATCTGTCTATCTCGCAACTGTCCTGTGCACATGAAGGTTGAAGGGCACATGTAAACAAAGTAGTCAGATGAGTGTTTATTTCCAGCTTACGTTAGGTGTACACAAACTTTTTTTTTTTTTAAATTTCGATGCAGCATACATTTAACTGTGCAGTGGTGATGTATATTACTGCTTATTTTAAAGCTTATAGTATTTGCGTGGCCCATTAAGGGATGAATGAATAAATAAATAAATGTGCTATTGACGTCACTTGAGCCCGTGTGTCAGCTAAATGTAGCGTTCCAGCAGGAAGCAGATAGCAGTTAGCGCTAAACCAATTCCCAGCAGGATCAAGGCGCCCTGGAGGTGACCCATGTTCAACACCCCTGTACCGCGAACCTGAGGCATAAGGAAGAAGGAGATGGGTTGATGGGGTTGATGAGTATTTTCTTTTTTATTCTCTCTCTCTCTCTCTCTCTCTTTATCCGCGCATCTGTTCACTCACCACTTGCTCTCTGCCAATGGAGCTCCCAGTATGCATTCGGTACACCTTGGTAAGAATGCCCATCTCGAAAAAGCGTTGTTGGAAGGCCGAGATGATGGGCGTGTAGGGCGTGTGTTTAGGCAGGAACCAGCTCAGGTAGTAACTGTACAGCTGGAAGAGGAAGAGAGGAAGATTATGCCTGCCAAAGAGGAGGAGGTGGAGGAGGAGGACGATGATGATGAAGAGGAGAAGTAGGAGGAGAAGAAAAATAAGATTAAGGCTTAGGTACTAGGCAAGGGACATTAATAGAGACAGTTATTTTTGTCAGAAGTTTGAAAGTTGGTGGCAGGTGGTGGTGGTGGTGGTGGTAGGTGGTAGCGACCTTCATCGACTCACTTGATGTAGTGCTGCCTGCTTCTTCCTAAGTCTTTATTACTCATTTTCTGTGTCTGTCCTCCTCTCTTCCTATTTCTGCCTCCTGTCACTTTTTATTACTCTTCTTTTTTTTTTAATGAGGTGGCCTTACATTAAGTGACAAGCCAAATGCTTTCCAGTAAGCCAGGAAACTATTTACAATGCTGGGTGGTAACCATATAACCAACCCATATGTGTTCCCTACGTGTCAACAAGTGGGTTGGTGGAAGGTTGCTCCCCCACCCCGTAAACAACTAACTCAAAGATAAACGGCCACTTCTTACGGGATTATGGCGTCTGGCGGTAGACAGAGATATATGTTAGAAATTCGTGGTCAGCTTTTCCCTGTGCCTAAAATTACCCAACTGGAAACTAACCGACCTGAACCAAACGCAATATTAACCTACCCTACCCTACCCTACCCTACCATAGCCTATCCTACCCTACCGTACTCTACCCTACCGTACCCTACCCTACCGTAGCCTACCCTACCCTACCGTACCCTACTCCACCCTACCATAGCCTACCTTACCCTACCCTGACCTAACCTAAGCTTACTAAACTCACCCTTAACCCAGCCTAACAACCCAGTCTAATAACAGAGAGAGAGAGAGAGAGAGAGAGAGAGAGAGAGAGAGAGAGAGAGAGAGAAACATGTCCTCCAACAGGTAGACTTTCCTGATATATTTTTTTTTTATGTAGTCGCTGAAGCATAAGGCGTGGGTGTCCTGAAAAATAAATAAGTAAATAAAGGAGGTAAACATAAAGATAAAGCGCGGAGTTTACTTTGTCCTCCGTCATCATCATCATCACCGTCATCATCTAATCCTGTGTTGCCCCATGAGGAAAGTAGAGGCCTGGGGCTAGGCAAGTTGGTTCTGACATATGAGTGACCACCCTCACTCATCCCTGAGTGGCATTACGTGAACAATAAACCCCAACCATCCCTTGGATATAAATCTGCACAGGCTCAATCCGATTGGAGCACTTTAATTGTCCACCAAACCACCAGGCACCATAATTTAGTTATATGGTTACCACCCAGGGTAATAAATGCTTTCCTGATGTAGTGTACAGGAAACCATTTGGCTTGACGCTCAGTGTAGAGTCACCCGTAGATAGAAGGAAGAGTAAAGAATGAAGTAAAGAAAGACAAGAGGAAGAAAAGAAAGAAGGAAGAGAGGAAAGGACAGGCATCCGAGAGCAGCATTACATCAAGTGAGTGAAGATAAAATTTTCTGGTGGTTTTGTTCCTCTGCAGCGTGAACTAGAGGAGCATATGATAGCGTGGGTGCCCTTCACAACATAAATAGATCAATAAAGGAAGTAACACAGGCCAATAGATTAGATCAAGAAAGAAATTTGCCTTGTTTTTCTGAAGATAGTCATTCCTGGTCACTTCTCTCGAGGTAAACAACATGGGTTTCCCCCCTCCCCCTCAGAGAATAGTAAAATAAAATAAACAGCTTAATAAAGGCTATAAATCAGTCAATAAAGAAGAGAAAGAAAATTTACCTTGTCTTCGAGAAAATAAACCGTCCTGGTGACTTTGTGCCTGTGTAGGTTGAACACGAGGAAGTCACTGGAGCATATAAGAGCGTGTGTTCCCTCCATCACCTTCCCCACCAGGTAGCCGTACGGGTCCGCCTCCAGGAGCACATTGTCCAGGAACAACCTCCTTCCCAGGGTGGCCAGGACCGGATTCTTGGACGACTTTAGCGCCGGGGGTACAAAACTACCGTAGTTCAGCATGGACGGACTGACGCAGAGAAGGGGAGGCTAGGTTAGGTTAGGTTAAGCTAGATGAAGGCGACTACCCAAGGTTAGGTTATATTGGATTTCATTAGGTTACTTTGTTAAATTTGGGTAGGTTGTTAGGTTGGGTTTGGTTAGATTTGGTTTTTGGAGGATTTTAGCCCCGGAGGATACAAAACTGGCGTAGTTCACCATGGACGGACTGGCGAGGAAAATGGGAAAGAAAATAAGAGGTTGATGAAATATCTGTTTAAACTACAAAAGCTAAAGACTGCGAAGAAAACATTGCCAAGGGAATGTCAAGATGAATTCCACACAGCTACAGTACTATTTATAAGTCTGTGCAAATTACCATGATAATTAATGTGCAAGAAATGGGATCCCAAACTCTGTGTTTATATGGTTTACGTTTGACCCCATAAATCTCTATCAGAAGGCCTGAACCAGGAATATGAAAAGGTTGTGTGAGGATATTAATCCAGTGAAGAGTTGTATTATGGTTGAAACAAACTGATGAAGGAATGGCACGAAACTGAAGAATGTTTTGAGGGAAGAAGAAACTGAGTGTGGAGATTAACTACTACTGCTATTACTACTACAACTACTACTACTACTACTACCAGTAACAGCAGCACCCTCACATGACATGACTCTTGGACAGCTGTTCTGCAGTGCGTATCCTGGGCGGGAAGGCCGGCACTGTCAGCACGGTAATAAGGTTGCTCATGTAGGCGGCCGCTAAGATGTCCACCGCCACCCACCAGAACACAAGCCATACCCGCGCCCACCACGCCCTTATTTCCGCGTCTGGCATTGGTTGGTTGACTATGCCGCCTGATACCTAGGGGGAAGAGGAAAGTGTATGTGTGTGTGTGTGTGTGTGCAACGTCCTGACACACACACACACACACACACACATATATATATATATATATATATATATATATATATATATATATATATATATATATATATGAGCCTCAGTGGTAGAGTGTGCCTCTGTGGTACAGTGGTAGAGTGTGCGTTTCGTACACAGGTGAACCAGGGTTCGCGCCCCGCCAGGGTAATAAACTTTGGGAGTGTTCACCCGACCACGTACTGCATTGGCGGACACGGGAGGTGCTGTGGATGAACCGGTGTCGCTTACTATAAAGTATGCTTGCACCCAGTCAGCTTGCGCGGGCCGATTACGCTTGGTTCACAGACTACACACACATCTAAAGCCACTACAATTACACTTACAAGCACTTCTCACCCTACTTACAATCTCTATTTACACTCCCTCTTCTGTCTTTCCTTCATTCTTTCCTCTTCCTTTTGCCTGTGGTTGATTTTATACTGAGTGACAAGCCAAATGGTTTCTTGTACACCAGGAAACCATTTACTACGCTGAGTGGTAACCATATAACCAAATTTTGGCGCCTGGTGGTTTAGTGGGAAATTATAGCGCTCCAGTCGGATAGAGCCGGTGAAGGTTTATATCCAAGGGATGGTTAGGGTTTATTGCTCATGTAATGCCACTCAGGGATGAGTGAGGCTGATCACTCTCATCTTAAATGTCAGGACCAACTTGCTTAGCCCCGGGCTCCTACGCTTCTCACTTGGCAACGTAGGATTGGATAATGAATGATGAATGAATGAATGACACTCGGTTTACCTTGAAAGCAAAACCAACTGGATCATCGGTGTAGCGCATCCAGTAGACGAGAAGGGAAAGTATGGAGGCGCACACTATGGTGGTGACGATTACCAGGATCCACATGAGGGTGGAAAAAGGGTACAGAATGTTTCTCCAGAGGGGCAGGGGCAGGGGCACACGGACGGCGATGGCAAAGTAGTTTTCCCAGTACGGGTAAGTCCAGTCAAACTCCTGGGCGCTCTCTTGTGTGATTTGGTTAGAACTGAGCATCATGTGTTTACCATAATACATGAGTTGACCCAACATCCCATGCCATGTCCCATTGATCTTGACGCCCCATTGGTGGTTGAGGACCTTGACGGTGATGAAAGTGAAGTTAAGCTTGTCCCCCATCATCTGCAGGATATCTGGGTTGCCTCCAGTGCATTTGCCATCCTTGTCGTAGTACAGGAAGGGGTTGTCATAGCACACTACGGGGACCTTCAACACCTTCCCGCCAAAATCGCGAAAACGGCCAGGGAAAGCCGACCTGCGGCTCTTCCTGGCTTCAGGATCCCAGGCCCCCATCGATGTCCGTATGAGGAACCTGCCCCAAGAGCTGCGCTTGAAGGGCATGCTGGTGAAGGCCACGAGGTGCAGTTTTCCTTGATGAGAGACCAGCTGGAGGAGCAAAATAAACCTCGAACGTTGGAGGACTGGTTGGGAAAGGACGGACGTGGTGTTGAGGTGCGGGTTGAGACACACAAGGGCCAGATACCCGGGATTCCACTCCATATTGGCCCCAAGGAGGTCGAAGAACTCTGTTGGATCCTCGTAAAAGACTACGATGGCCGTCAGGAGGGAGCCTTTGGTGTTTTGGGCAGGCAGGGTGTTGTGTAGAAGGGAGTCCTGGGTGGAGAGAATGACGGGTGTGTTGTGGGACGCCTCAGCAGCTCTTATGATCCAGTTCAGGTCAATTAGGAGTTGGCTTTGGTCATCTGGCACCAACAGGATGTCATGGCCCCGTAGCGGCTCCGACACCAGCTTGGCAATGGCGTGTTGACCGACAGTCTGTCCAGCTGTGTGAAGGAGAAACAGAGAAGATTAGGCAAGGTTAGGTTAGGTTGGGTAAGGTGAGAGACAGAAGCAGTTTAGTTAGGTTAGGTTAGATTGGGTTGGCTTAGATTAAGTTCGATTAGTTTGGCTTAGAGTGGGTTAGATTGGGCTAGCTTAAATTGGGTTGGCTTAGAATTGGTTAGATTAGGTGTGATTGGGTTAGGTTAGGTTGGGTAAGGTGAGATGCAAAAGCGGTTTAGTTAGGTTAGATTGGGTTGGGTTAGGTAGGGTGGTGTTAGGCTGGGTTAGGTTGGGTTGAGCTTAGTTAGGTTAGATAGGGTTGGATTAAGTTAGGTTAAGGAGGGTTATGTTGGGTTCCTAGGGTTGGATTTGGTTAGGTCAGGGTAGGGTAGGTTAGGTCAGGTTGTTAGTTTAATATAGCAGCTTAGGTCAGAGTACTTTAAATTATAGTTACATTTATAGAAGGAAATAAAGAGGTAACTGTAGAGCATTATTTAGGCCATACTAACTAACGATTTAATTAACCCCTTCACTGCCACAGAAACATTAAACTAAAAAAGAATGAAAGGAAGAGTATGATGGTAGCATGGAGTGAAGAAAAAATAAATAAATAAATAAACGCGTTGTGTTGGAGGGGTAGACTATTTTATCATTAATTTTGATGGAGTAATTAACTCCTCAGATAATTTTGGAATGGGAGAAAGGTAATTATAGCCTTCATTAACGTTATCAAAGTAATTATAGCCTTCATTAACGCCGTCAAGGGTAATTATAGTCATCACTAACGCTATCACTATACCCCATTTGATTGACCTGTGCAGCCGAGATGTATGGGGCGAGTGGGGTGTGTTGATTCGCGGCTGCTGATTGGCCGCCGATGATGTAAGTCTACAGCTCATTTAACACATGTATATTTATATTTTTGAACTGCCTGCATTATAGGCAGCCAGTTTTAATATGGAATAATTTCCGAAGCTAAAGAGGTCAATATTAACTTTAAAAGTTTACTGCTATCAAAGAATGTTAAAGTTGATTATAGTTTTATAAAACGATGAGTGACGTTTGAGTGACGTTTATACGGTGTACACCTACGTCCGCATGTTGCACTGTATCCACCCACGGTGTACACCTACTGTACGTCCGCATGTTGCACTGCATCCACCCACGGTGTACACCTACGTCCGCATGTTGCACTGCATTCACCCACGGTGTACACCTACGTCCGCATGTTGCACTACATTTACTTTAGTGACATCATCGGCGGCCAATCAGCAGCCGCGTATCAAACACCCTACTTGCCCCATACATCTCAGCTGCACAGGTCAATCAAAAAGATTATAATAGAACGCACTTATATCCCCCCAGAATAATCGTCTACGGATAGTAGTAGCAGTAGTAGTGGTGGTGATGGTGGTGGAGATAGCAATAGGAATAGTAGTAGCAGGAATAGTAATAGGGATAGTAGTAGTAGTAGGGATAGTAGTAGTAGTAGGGATAGCAGTAGTCAGGGTTGGCGTGGGTTGCTTCCCAGGTAGCTAGTCACTCACCCAGCGTATCAAGAGGCTTCTGCTAAGCTTAAAAAGAAAAAAAAAAAGAAAAAGAAAAAGGAAGAAAAATGAAAGGACAAAAAAGAGAAAGAAAAAATCATAAAAAAGATAAAAGAAAAACAAAGAAAGAACAAGAAAAAAGTTAATTGTTTAGAGGCAGCAAGAATAAACACATTATGAAAAAAAAAAAAAGCAAACTGAAGGGCAGTGAGAGAGTAACCAAGGAACACACTCGCGCCATTATTTCCGAATCACACCTTTGACCGAAAACTCATAACAACAAATGAAAACCACAAGAGTCCGGGCCAAGTCAATGTGAACGAAGTGTATTTACTTTTTTCGTGCAAGTTGATATGAAGGAAGTATTTACCCCCTTCACCGCTACACCTACTGAAGGAAATCGTCTGTGCAGCTTTCTGTATCTTACCTTTCATCCCGATCGCCGTCAGGAGGGAGGCGGCGACGGAGGGCACGGAGATCAAGAGGAAGAAGGGGAGACCAAGCTGCGTGGATGAGGCGGCCATCTTGACTGACTGACTGGCCATCTCTCCCGCCCCTCTCCATTACGCCCGCCTCTCCATGTCACCTAAACAGACAGACATTTATTGACATTTAAGCTACTCTGCCGTCTTGTGTGTGTGTGTGTGTGTGTGTTTTCAGTATTTCTTGACATTTGTGCTTTTGTTTGGGTGTGTGTGGAGGGGTGTTTGTTCCTGCCTAATTGCATCTTTACAGGAATGAGTCAAGCTCGGTCTGCCCCGTGTATTAAACCATTTTTCTTATACATATCCTTAAATTTATTAATAGTTTTGGCACACACTGTTTCGTTCGGTAGTGGATTCCACTGATCAGTTGCCGTATTTGGGAAACTGAAATTCCTTACGTCTTTATCGCCTCTTTTTATGTAGTTATTTGCAGTGTCCTCTTCCTGATGCTTCCCCATAGGTTATATATTCATTTATGTCTATTTTCTCTTTCCTTGAGATGCATTTTTATGGCATAATCATGTCTCCTTTTTTCCTTCTTTCCCGTAGTGTTGGTAGATTCAGTGTTTCTAGTCTTTCTTCGTAGCTAAGATTCTTTTAGCTTGGTATCCATCTTGTAGCGGCCCTTTGTACTTTTTCAATCTTATCTGTGTTTTTTTAGATGAAGATTGCAGACTACTGATGCATACTCCAGGGTTGGTCTGATGAATTATGTTATTATCATTCTCAGCATGTCTTCATTTATGTATGTGAATGCTATTTTCATATTGGCAAGCAGTGTGTACATGTTACATACCTTCTCAGTGATGTGGTCAGCTGGAGATAGCCTGCTATTGATAATAATCACTCCTAGGCCCTTCTCTCTTTCTGATATGTATAGGGTTGATTTCCTAACTTATAATAGCAATCTGGTCTTATCTCACTTTTACCAAACGTGTGTGTGTGTGTGTGTGTGTGTGTGTGTGTGTGTGTGTGTGTGTGTGTGTGTGTGTGTGTGTGTGTGTGTACTCCTTCCCCAGTCCTGTATTCCCTGACCTGACCTTTGTCCGTCCCAGTCTACCCCACAACCCCATCTGTTGTCAGCATCTCATTTCACCTTCATTATTCCTTGACCTTTTCCTCTCCACCGCCAAACACAACCAACCTTCTCTTATATAAAGGGTAGTTTGGGAGCTGGAAGAGTCTGATCAGTTATTATGGGACTGCAGCCAAAAGCATCATCATCTGCAATCATCATAGTCATCGTTATCATCATCATCATCATCATCATCCCCATCACTACCCTCCTTCTCCTCCTCCTCCTCCTCTTTCTCATCATCATCACTACCCTCCTGCTCCTCATCATCATCACTATCCTCCTCCTCCTCCTCCTCATCATCATCATCATCATCATCATCATCTTTTCCTTGCCGCCCTCAGACTATTTTCTCCATCTTAATCCTTCTGATCCAATTATATTTTTTCTGTTTAATTCCTTGTACATGCAGACGATTTTATTCAGCTTCGTGGAGGCTTTTGGAACTGGAGGGGTTAGACGCAGCCTTCCTTAACCCCTTCAATACCAGGCGGCTTTACCTGCTGAATAAAATCGTCTGGTAATAGCAGTAATGATGATGGTGATGATGATGATGGTGATGGTGGTGGTGATGGTGGTGGTGGTGGTAGTGGTAGTGGTGGTGGTGGTCGTGGTTAATAATAATAATAATGATATAAAAACAACAACAGTAGTCCAGGTGTTAATGGTGATAATTACACTCGCTGGCCAGGTGTAGTCAGATTGGAAGGTGAATTTGACCACACTCCTTTTACACTAACTTGGCCTAAAATTGCCATCTCTCCTTCTTGAATACTTAGTTGTAACAGTTAACACTAGAGTATGATGCTAGTCACGAAGAAGTGCTGTGGAAAAGATGTAGAGCCATAATATTGTCTTTTTCTGCTACTAGAACAAGCTGGCAAAGGACGAAAATCTGGACCAAGTTAAGATGAAAGAACTTTAGAAATTTTACGAGGCAGCCATTAGAGTCGTTTTAGCTTGAGTTGGCACAGATTTTCGTCCTTTTGCAGCTTACCTCATGTAGCTCAGTTGCAGAAGACAAGGCTGTGCGTCCTTTCCATAGCACTTCTTCGTGACTGGCACCATATTCTATTGCTAATCTACTGGTACAGCTCAGCATTCAAGATGGAGAGAAGGTAATGGGATGCCAAGTTAGTTAAAAAGTGCAGAGAGAGTTAAAGAAATAAATACAAAGAACATAGAGGGTAATTCTAGGGCAAGTTAGATTACATAGAGCAATGAGGGTAATTTTTGATGATAACTTTATGCCATCTTAGATTATAAAGAGTATTAAAGAGCGCGGAGAGAGTAATTTTAGCCCAAGTTACAAGAGTATTAAAGAGAGCATATAGAGTATTTTTAGCCCAAGTTACATGAAAAGCCATAGAACTGCCGTCCCCGCAACACACGAGAATCGAGATGCGTTATATATGGACCAGCCAATTACGTCAGAAAAATAACAATAACTAAAACCCAACCCAAACAGCTGCTCTGACATTCATGGCCCATTACAGGCCAGTTAGGTCCTGATTTGACTTTTTCAGGAACCATATTGCATTCGACCACCAAGACCCGCCCTCCTCCACTCCTGACCCACCGACGAAAAGAACGACTGAGGAAAAACTGAAAGGGAGAGAAAGGAAAAAAGTAGAAGAGAAAACTGCTTCCATTACTTGGGTACCTTTTACACTGCAGTTTTTTTCTTTTCTTTTTCTTTCTTTCTATTTCTTTTTTTTTTTTTTTTTACATCCGTCAGTGAAGTTGAAGGAGGTTATGTATTCACCCGTGTCTGTTTGTCTGTCTGTCTGTGCACAAGGTGTATATATATATATATATATATATATATATATATATATATATATATATATATATATATATATATATATATATATATATATATATATATATATATATATATATATATATATATATATATATATATATTTTCATATTTCTGTGATATCAGGTGGATGGATGGGCAGTGGGTCAAGGAAGAGTTGCTTAGATTTTGACGTGGGTCTGGATGCAGGAGTAAATCGTTAATTTTATTAGCGTCGCCGGGGCTATGCATTCTCTGAGATTGTGTAACCAGGGAGGACTAAGACCATACAAATAATTAACTCCGCCGGAGAGAGCGAGAGAGAGAGAGAAAAAAAAGTGACGTTGAACAGATAGAAAAAAAAAAAAATATTGGTGCTGGTGGAGGTATGCACTCACTGATGAACCTTCTAGTTTTCTTTCACTTATCCAACTCTTGGCATTTTATGCCAAGAGTTGGATACGTGAGTTAGCATAGTATGCTAAATAGACCGTTCCCTCAGGCCCAGCAGTCCTGCCGCATACCTTCACATGACACCACTTGGATGCTATTGCCCACTTTCCCTATTGAATACATGCTGGGACTGTCTTCATTCGGGCTGGGTGTTGGTGGTTATTAGTGGGGGTGATAGATAGATATTCAGACAGAAATAGATACATTTTATGACGTGATCGATAGATTTTATGACATGGTGGGACTTGTAGTAGATTATTTGTCAGTTTTAGCGAAATTAACCAAACTGTTCCCTGCTACAACCCAGTTTAGTCTCGCATTGTCAAACAGACGACCTCCTAACCACGCGGCCACCACCCACCCTTGAACGTTTTGATGTAGTGATTTGCCTAGGTGGGGGCGTTCACCATCCACTCACTTGATGTAGTGCGGCTCTCGAGTGTCTGCCCATTTCTCTCCATCCTTCTTTTCTTCCATTCTCTTCTGTCTTTAATTCCTTCATTCTTTCCTTGTTCTTCTGCCTACGGGTGACTTTACACTCCCTCTTCTGTCTTTCTTTCCTTCATTCTTTCCACTTCCTTCAGCCTGTGGGTGACTCTACACTGAGTGACAAGCCAAATGGTTTCCTGTGCACCAGGAAACCATGTACTACGTTGGGTGGTAACCATATAACCAAATTTTGACGCCTGGTGGTTTAGTGGGTAAGTATTGCGCTCCAATCGGATTGAACCGGTGAAGGTTTATATCCAAGGTATGGTTGGGGTTGATTGCTCATGTAGTGGCACTCAGGGATGAGTGAGGCTGGTCACTTTCATCTTAAATGTCGGGACCAGCTGCCTAGCCCCGGGCTCCTGCGCTCCTCGTGGGGTAGTGTAGGATTGGATGATGGATGGATGGATTTGCCTTGCAGTTTGGTTAGATAAAGTGTGCTTAGATAAGATGTTAGAGAAGATGATTAGATAAGATATGAATAATGTGGTTAGGTAATATATGGATAGGTAAGATGTGGATAGATAAGATGTGGATAGGTAAGATGTGGATAGATAAGATGTAGATAGACACGATGTGAATAGATATGATGCGGCTAGATAAGATGGATAAGATATGGATAGGTAAGATACAGACGATTATTCTTAGATATAACACTGTTTTTCGAAATGGATGGGTTACATAATAATAATTCCCGTCAATTACCCTTTCCCTGCTGGACATGGTTTCGAATATATAACAGTCCAGCGAAAAACAAACGACAGTATTACCTCATAGCAGTGAAAGTTTTAGCACCGGCCTTTAAAAATACTCCAAATCCTTTTTCAAAATTTTAAGGAGAATGCTTGTATCTTCCAGTAAATGTTAAGCGATTTTCTTGAGTCATAGGAGAGTTTATTATGTCATTCGAATGATTTTTACCTCAGAAATCGTCAAATGAAGCGACCTTAGCGGCAAATTTATTTCTCGTGAATAATTATTGCCTGTTGGAAAGAGAGAGATTTCTGAAAGGTAGAAAGCAACTAAGGGGATTTAGCATATTGATTTTTAAATTTAGTCTTTAGCAGTTGCTCCCGGACGGATGTTTGCAGCAGTCTTTGATCATGTCGCTAAATTGGAATTTTACCCATAATTTTTATACTCGTTTTAATAATTATATTTGCTGTCTACTATTAATATTACATATTCTGTTTACATTTACAATATTGCCGTCTATCTCTAAAACTATAATTATACTCGCTCTCCCTAACAAAACAATTATACTCGCGCTCTCTTAGGCCAACAAATATGGAGGAGGCGAGGGACGTGGGTCATTTTCAGTGTGACTTTCTTACCGAGTGGGCGTCGAGAATTTACTCTCCAGTGTTGGTAAGTGTCTTAAGGCTGATTAGTGGTCATTAACTGAAATTGTTATTGCATCGTATCCCTACGTAAATCATCAGTTAATCGTATCTTAACCTCAAGTGTTTATTTTTCTCGACAAAGTTTGGCAGCATGTCTGGCCAAAGGTTTGTGGCCATGGCCTGGGGCCTTGATCGTCTGTACGTCGACTTCAGGTTGGGACAAACCTGTGTGCGGTTCTTGGTGGATACAGGATCGCCCACATCCAGTGTTACTGAAGAATAGTTACAAGCTAGTGGATTAAGCAGTAGTTTTACTGAGTATAAAACTAAGTATGGTCTGGCCCATCCAGTAATTGTGGGGCATTTACACGATGTTCAGCTTTGTGCTCCACCCGATCTTAAACTCACAGTTAAGTTGGGGGTTTATTAGACCAATACGTGTATATTGGGCTTTGATTTTCTCACACAATTTCATTGTACTTTAAACACAAAGCAGGATAACCCGTTACTGTTGATTCGTTCACCGCAAAATGTTCCGGATGTTAGGACACTAAAGCGTTACTGGAGGAAAACAGTGGTGGTGAACGGTCATAAGGTGAGAGCCAGCGTGGCCACTGGCAGTAGGAGCAATGTAATGCCACTACGGACGGCTCTTGCCTGTGGTGTCCCGTTAGCCGCACAGCCCCCAAGCCGGATCACCTACCCTCAGATGGGCCTCTCTGAGGAAATCTTCATCCAGACAAAACGTGTTAGTGTTTCCAGTCAAGACTGGAGTATTCTCGGCAATTTTGATGTTATGCAGAACTGTCCCCAAGATTTGGTGTTGGGAATGGATGCTCTGGTTGGTCAGGAACTTACCCCATCTGCATCCATCTCAGAAAAGTGTAAAAAGTCATTCAGAAATATGTTTCGATCTTTTGGCAACGCTTTTCAGAAGTTTCGACAGTGATTGAGTTATAAAGTAAATTCAGAATTACTGAATAACCTTGGGTTGTAAGGAATGGGAGAGTGAGGAAGAGGTCCATCGCTGGTAAAAATAAAACCTCACTTCGATGAAAATTTCTTACGCGAACCCCCAGCGGTGATGGATTGTAGTGCAGTAATGCAGTACAGTCTAGGCAAAGACCTATCGTAATTCTAAATTAGTTATTTTAGGCCTAATGACTAGTGAAGACATCATTAGTAACACCATAATAGAGTTAAGGTTTACATTGATTTTATCAATTTTTGTCATTACTTTTTGTTTACAACAAATCTGATCTCTTCAGCCCATGTCACTGGTCTATGCCCACACTTTTTTTTTTTTTTT
Source organism: Coenobita brevimanus (assembly GCF_032717465.1). NCBI lineage: Eukaryota > Metazoa > Arthropoda > Malacostraca > Decapoda > Coenobitidae > Coenobita > Coenobita brevimanus. The sequence continues at coordinate 2,747,692 of NC_137010.1, forward strand.
TTTTTACCCGTAATGGATATTTGAGAACGTAAATCAACTATGGCTGGTGCTTGGTAATACTAACCAGCTTCTTGGTTACTCAAGTGAAGTGTGCCCAACAGAGGCTGTGACACAAAACTTAGTGCGGTCGATATTATTTTTTTGGTCTACTGGTATACATATGTTCATTTGCTTGTAATTTCTATGATCACCATTTTATCTAGTAAGCTCCCAGACCTCGCATAAGTTCCATGTAACACTCCATACAAGCCCCTTATGAAATGTTAGTCATCGGTTGCTTTGCAAGTTGCCACCGAATCTTCTATTATTCCACTGTCACGTAGGTATAGGCCTTGTAGTGCCCATTGTACCTTCCCAGTCCGCTCTCACTTGTCTTATTACAGATCCCTTCATTTTACAGGTATATATTTTACAATATTTATCATACAGTCTAATCCAGTCGAAAAATTATGCCGTGTTTCCTCTTAAGGTACAGCTGATGTTTTGTAGAGACTGGAAGCTAAACCAATGCCAAAACCAGCTAATTAATACATAACAGTTGCTGGTAGCCGTTGGGAAAAAAATTGAAGATGTGTACCAGTAATAAAAGTATGTAGCAAAGTCAGAGTCTCAGCTTGGACTCAGTGCAGTTACTGAGAAGAAAATATTATCAGCAAATGACTGCTGTACTTCAGGCCGAATGTTTCCTGCCAGAGAGTGATGAGTGTGTTGCAAGTTAAATACTGTATCATCCTGTGATTGATAATTTCTGTTTCAGTCATTCTTTCTGTTGTATGATGACTGCTGGAATGCAGTATGGTATCAACAATGAGATTATTAATGTTGTTAATTAAGGTATTAACAAAATGTGTGAACCGACATACATTGCGATACATTTCGCGTATCAGTTCAGTATATTAATGATTTGTATCACATCACTTCAGTCAAATGATACAAAGACCCATAAAATGTGGAAGTTTAAGAGTGTTGTACTGATGAAGAAGTGCTGGAAAGTATTAGGAGTACCCTGATATTATTTATCTATGTGGGTGGCGAGCAAGAGACAGATCGGAAGAGTGTATGGCAGTGAGATGGACTGGAGGAAAAGGAGACCAAGGATGAGGTAGGACAGGGTGGAGAGTACAGTATCTTAAGGAGGATGATGGGAAGTGGAGGGAGGGTAGCTTGATGGTGGAGGACAGGGTGACAGAGATTTATTCGTCGCTACCTTCTTCGGGATTAAAGCATCTGGCAATAAACAGACTAGGTAGATAGATTTTCCCTTTTTGGTATTTCTGTATGTAACTAGCTTTTCTCTTTTTAGGGCTGTTGACTCCATTCCCTTAGATGATGAAGCTTCTCTGCACTTTGAGCTTCAAGATTTTAAGGATTAAGAGGTACAGTATGTGGAATTTATTCCATCTCAGTAATGAATGTTCATCATAGAAAAAGTGTATTGTCTCATCTAATGGTTTATTTGGACAATTAACAGTGAAACAGCTAACATTTCTTTTTAGGTCTAGTGTTCCAAAGTATAGATATTTTCATTATAGAACTGGTGAAATAATATATAGCCAGTAAATAAAGTTGTACAACAAAATATTAAAACTGAAATAGAGTAACCAGTTGCTTTCAAGAATTAGAGGTTGACTTGAACACTGACATTATTGTATACTATACCAAGATGAAGTTGTATGTTGCACTTAAGGGCCATTTTTTACTGTGATATTTGTATCCTAAATAGTTTTTGATAATGCCGTGGGTAGGGTGTTTATTTGTTCAGAGGATGCCTTTTCATTAGCATGTCAGTTGAAATATGTTACTGGGTGTGGTGAAGAAAACACAGTATACAGGTGTGGATGATAAGACCTCGAATCAGGTAACAGTACCTGCCTATGTAATCTAGATAGTAATGCTATATATATTCTCTTTTAATTAGACAGGGGATTTTATTTTTGTTTTCCTGCATCTTGACATTTAATTAATGAATTATTGACTCATCCAGAGGTATTGTTAAAATACTGAGTTGTTGTTCATATGATTGCTGTAATCAGGCCTAAATGGCGAGTGATTGGATGTAAAGTACTGTATGTGTCCCGTTTCACAGGGAACTCCAATGAAACTCGACAGTTTTGTGTTTCTTGTTGGACATTGCCCATCAAACTCATGAGAAAGGTGAACAGGGTTAGGATGATGAATGATACAGTTGTGTGTAGTAATTATGTCGGTATATATAAATGGAAAAGTCAGCATTTACTATATATTCAGCCTGTGAGCAACAAAATGCAGTATAGTAACACCTTGATTTAATGTGCCTCGATAGGTTGGATATTGGATTCAACGCCACAAAACCACTGGACTTTCGCCTGCTGTAACAAACAGTGTTCGCCAAATGGGGTGCAGTGGGTTGGAATACATGCGTTTCATGAAGAAATGCAGTGTCAAGGATGTGAAGTAAACAGCAAAAGAATGAAATTATAGGCCAAGTTAATGTAAAATGGGTATAGTTTTCATTTTTAGTACTTGCATATGCTATTGTACTCATTTATTTTAAAATAAATGCTTGAAATATCTCCATGGGGAGAGGGGACTGTCGGATATAACGGATTTTCATCTTTATCGGATCGGCTTCCTACCACTTAGCCCATTATAGGTAGGGTTTACTGTATTGTTTAGGTGACAAAGTTTACGGTATTCTGTCTGAGTAATGTGGAGCCTAGTGTGGTGCCCTTGTTAACTAGATCATGGAGAGAAGCAGATGTGATGCCCATCTGGAAACTAGCCCTCTACACTGTACCCTGCTGCAAAGGAACCGGTTTACAGCATGAGACGGCCCTGCAGGGGCAGTTGCTTTCTTGCGGTTGACGGTTCTGCCTTGCCAGACAGACTGAGGTTTCTCAGCAACAACTCTATTCTTTTTGTTTGTCTTGCAATACTGTACATATTATTTCAGTGGCCTATCATCCTACTGAGAAGAAAATTGAAGTACAGTACTGTGTTGATTTATAGATATCATAACAGTACTATTGTTCCCCCAAGATTAATGGCCGTGTGACTGCATAGTAGACTAAAGAGTGTTTTACAGTACATTATTCATGCGTATCACTTGCAACATTATTATTGGTAAATATAGCATTTTTTTTTTTTTTTACAACATGGTATCCCTTTATCATAAGACATCATTAATTCACATCTTTAAAAAAGTTCGTGTCTTTTATCCAAAATAATATGCAGCCCACACATATTCCTTGTTGGGCACATTTCCTTTGTTTTCACACTTCATTTTCACACTGAGGTCATACCAAAGTGTCACACATATTTTACTGTAGGCCAGAACAAAAATGGTTTAAAAAATGCAGTTTTCTTATGGCCTCCATACTCAGTCCTCTCTGTTATATCAAAGCCAAAATGATAGTGCTGGGAACCTCTCCTCTGACACATTTTTTTTTTTTTTCCCACAACATATACAGTACGCCCCCTATTAAAACTCAGCAATTCGAGTCACTCTCCGATCACTAGCTCATGCACTGTGCTAACTCCTGTTTAGTAACGATAATTTTTCTCATACCGTTATTTACTTCAAACACTGCTGCAATCTTTAACAAAATTGTAACCCAGGAAGCAAATCTTTTCGCTATTAGGAAGGAACACAACAGTATTTATAAAAAGGTTCACCTCGTACAACATAGAGGTTTCATTTTCAAGACCGCTGTAATAAATGTACTCATTTAACCCTAATTTGGCCCAGAAAATCGTCCTTTTTTTTTTTTATGTAGCACGGTGGCAGAAAAAGACAAATGCTACGGCAATACTTACTTGCCATAACACTTCTTTGTGGCTAGCATATTCTAGTGTTAATCGGGGTCAGAACTCAGTACTGAGGACGGAGGGATGGTAATGTTAGGCCAAGGTAGAATAAAAAGAGTATAATTTTCTGTGTTGAAAACTGGTCCTCATCCCTAATTCATTGTAAACATCGAAGGTAAGCGTCGTCGTTCTAGCGAAACTCGGTAGGAAAGAAGAAGAATGCACGGAGCTGGGGTGTTCGCATTCGGCTCGCCGGTTATCAAGGTATTTCTGAGCTACATATAATAGGAATAGGATTGTGGAGGTTACTGTGAGGGCCTGAAGAACCAGGGGCAGTATGGAAGCAGTCATTCCCCCAGTTTGCAACTCTTTGATCAGGGTGAAGTAAGCAGCCTGTCAGAGAAACGCATGGCGGTGGATAGCTGCATACTCACTTCAACATATACAGGCATTTCTGGCCTCCTTATAATTAAAATAGGATTTTGGATGCCAGTGTGAGGACATGAAAAACCGTAGACCTTATAGAAGCACAGGTTTCAACAGTTTCAATAATTTTCATTTAACCTAGATGAACAGTAAAACATCCTAAGACCGAATTTGTCGATGTGCACCACTGTTGAGGATGGCAGGGTAATCAGTAAGTTTGTGTGAGATAATTTATCCTGCAGGGTAATGTGGGAAACTTGGACTGAAAGGCTGGGTGATTATTTCCAGTAAGCCAGTGGAGGAAGATTATTATGTACTTCCCCTTGACTTATGCTTATGGACTGGAAAGATATGGTGGTTTACTCAGTTCACTTTATAGTGTAAGCAGCAGACAGACCTTACCGGTTCACATCTTGCTGTTACAGTTTGTTTTCCACTTTTTCCCGATTATTTTTATGGTGGTAACGATTGCATTTTGATGAATATACAACCCCTGCTTTTACCCGTTATGTTTTATGCGCGTGTTTCATTAGCGTATAGCGGACACACGCAACTGTACCGAAATTAATATCGGCATGTTTGGTTGTTAACGTTGGTTAGGTTAGGTCAAGTGAGGTTAGGTTAATTTAGATTGTTAGGTTAGATTGGGTAAAGTTAAGAGAGGAGGTAAGGTTAGGTTGTTATTGGTAACGTTAGAAGATGTTAGGATAGGTTAGGTAAGGTAAGATGAGTATGTAGCGTTGGGCTAGTATAGCTGTAGTATTAGATTTCGTTGATTTGAGTAGGTGAAAAGTCTGCCATTACACTTAAACAAATACTAGTAAATCGAAATGGAAATTGATAAAAGCAGTAAAAACTAAATCAGCAGTAAAACCATTTCACACACACACACACACACACACACACACACACACACACACACAAATAATAAAAAGAATAATAAAACATCCAGGATGAAGAGAAAGTGAATCGGCAAGGGATGTCCTATGTTTACCGATATGAATTTTCTACGTTACTCATCAGTTTCCTTGTGTGGCATTTTCACCGTATTAGGGAGATAAGTGTTATGAAGGAAACATTAAAATGTCAATATTTGGTCCAACTTTTGCCAAACTTTAAGCCCGATGTGAACGAAATTGTTTTATAAATATGTAAAGGTTAGGACCGATGGATGAGGCCTTCTTGAATAGGTTAGATCCTGTTAGATTTGTGTATTGATCGTTTATTACTTTGCATCATGGTTAGAACTAAAGAATGCATGATGACCAGCGGAAGCGGCTTTTTCAGATCGGTTAGAAATGGAAATAGCGATAGTCGGAGGCAAATTAATGCAGACATGGAACTGCAGTACGGTATATGGAAATCGCGATAAGCAGAGGCAAGAGATGCTAAACATGGAACCAGAATTCAGTTTGCGGCATTTGTTACACTTATAAATGGATTTTTACCCTGATACGTAGTGTTACTTGTTTTCCTTGATCACTTCCCGAGCTATTGACTTCATTCAGAAAGACGCTGTAGACTCTTCGCATAGGCTAATAGTAATTCAATACAGATTAGAGAAAAAGCATTGATGTAACGAGTGAAAGTCTATAAGTAACATAAAAAAAAAAAAAAAAGGCATTGAGGCAGTACATAACCTAACACATACCAGTACCAAACAGAACCTCGTCAAAATGTATGTACGTGATGTGTGATGATTAGGACAAGGTAAATCAACCCAACACGTAACGCTCATAACGGTTTTTATCTCACAGTGGCGTAAATCGTTCATATGGAAGAGTCACACCCGCATACCGAAACTGTCATTACTCAGAACCATGGTGACGGGAAATACGCGGCGATGTGTCATAAACAGGAAAGGATTGAAAGTCACTGGAGCCGATTTTGTAATGAGTCTGAGTTAATTTCCACGATAACCAAATCTCCCTGGTAGTCCATTTTTATTTTATTTTTCGTATTTTCACACTTAAATCAGTTGATGGTACTAGTTGCTTTGATGTATCTTGGGGGGGGGGCTTTTGTAATGATGTCCGTGAATCTTGTAGTGAAGATAATTATGTGCGATTCTTTTGTAGTGAAGTTATGTACGTGATTCTTTTGTAGTGAGGATATGTGCGTGATTCTTTTGCAGTGAGGATATATGTGTGATTCTTTTGTAATGAAGATATGTGCGTGATAAGTGATGATAGCCAATGTGCGTGATTCTTTTGTAGTGCAAGTATGTGCGTGATTCTTTTGTAGTGAAGATGTGCGTGATTCTTTTGTAGTGAAGATGTGCGTGATTCTTTTGTAGTGAAGATATGTGCGTGATTCTTTTGTAGTGAAGATATGTGCGTGATTCTTTTGTAGTGATGATAAGTGCGTGATTCTTTTGTAGTGAAGATATGTGCGTGATTCTTTTGTAGTGAAGATAAGTGCGTGATTCTTTTGTAGTGAAGATAAGTGTGTGATTCTTTTGTAGTGAAGATATGTGCGTGATTCTTTTGTAGTGATGATGTGCGTGATTCTTTTGTAGTGAAGATATGTGCGTGATTCTTTTGTAGTGAAGATATGTGCGTGATTCTTTTGTAGTGAAGATATGTACGTGATTTTTTTTTTTTAGTAAAGATATGTAAATTTTTTGTAATGTTCGCGAATCTTTTGTAGCGAAGATGTCCGTGCAAACCGTCAGACCAGTTCGAAAATGTTCTAAGCAGCAAAACAGTCTGCAGGTAACAAAAATAAAAATATAAATTACCATCATTTGAGTGAAGAGATTAATGGACTTTGGTTAAATTGGTTGTGAAGTGTTTTGTTATTGTAGGAGTTAAGGTGAAAGTATAAATAATCTTCAGCAGTACGAGATCAAGAATGTTTATAAATTCGGCTCCTAATTAGACGGTATTTGAGGACGGATTGAGAAAGATCGGAGCAGGGGGAGTCCCGTGACGTCAATGGCATTACCCCCCCCCCCTCTCTCTCTCTCTCTCTCTCTCTCTCTCAATTTCCTTCTTAGCAGGCCATTAAAACGAAGTAATCTCTAGAAACGGGTCAGTTAATATCCTAGAAAATTTATTGGTTTCATAATTCGTAGATAGTAGGTGTGTGATGGATGTCCCTGGTTGACAACAGTGTGATCGGTATTTTTTTTTTTTTTTTTTTAATATGGTACCAGTTTATCCTGTCGCTTTTTATTTTTTTTCTTACCGTATTTTTTCCCTCCTTACTGTCCGTTAATATTCATAGCCCGAAAAGGGTAGGAGGCAAACAGTATTACAGATAAGCTGGTCATAGCCTCTCTCTCTCTCTCTCTCTCTCTTTCTCTCAACCTCAGTAGTGGTGTTGCAAAACGAAAAGGATATTCATTCATGAGCTACTACTGTTTTCTATGGATACTCCTAAGAAGAAAACGAGTATTGAAAAGGGACGGGGCTTACTATGCTAAAATACAGCTTTGCACAGTCGTTAGTACCCATTGCATCATTTCCACTTTTTATTTTAGTCACTTATTTTTACTCTACAAGGGTAATTAATTTCTGCTTTATTTTTTACTTGCTATTATTATTTTGGGGGGTATTTGTGTATTTCAGTAGAATGTCGTGAGTAATAAGACTATCTTTTATCAGTGGATTAACCATGGATTTTGTTCCCGATTGCTCAAGTTACGATTTGCAGTCAGTAGTTAATTTACAGTCTCGAAACGGTCATGACCTTATATATCTCGCTAAATTAACCCCTTCCGGTGAAACATTTTGCATTACCGTATACAGGTTGAACCATGTATGTTCCGTCTCTATTCTGGCGGGTAAATTCTTGTGTCTTTTGGGGACGGCTTAATGTTATCATTGTCTCCTGCATAATTTATTCGTTTCCTACTCCCAATGCCACACCTACGCCCACACCAGCAGACTTAGCCGTTCCCGTAACACATAAGGTTCCACCAGTTGATTTTGGTGAAATGGCTGGGGACAGGACGACGTGGAGGCGATTTGTTTGTGGCCACCCCTTACGGGATTAAGGCGTCTGGCAATAGATAGATAGATTTTGGCATACATGAAGTTTTAGCCCTGAGATTCGCAAAAGACTATGTATTTGGACGACATGGAGGCGATTTGTTTGTGGCCACCCCTTATGGGATTAAAGCGTCTGGCAATAGATAGATTTTGGCATACGAGTATATGAAGTTGTAGCCCTGAGATTTGCAAAAGATTATGTATTTATATTTATTTATTCTTTACATTTTCAGGCCGAATAAGAGATTCTTTGATCGTCGCAAATGCTTCGGTCATGCAGTATTTCGCACAAGAGTTGATCGTGTTCCGTGAAAGTTACGACAGGAGCACAAAACGGAGGAGCAGCTGTAAGTTGACCTATTGTTGCTGTTTCTAGTAGTAGTGGTGGTGGTAGTAGTAGTATAGTGTAAGTTTTTTTGTGTGCTTTTTTTTCAGCGGTTAATATGGTCTTGTGCCTTTATTTCCGATTCGATTGGCCTGAAGTTTGCTGTGCTTGTAATTGGGCTTCGGATCTAGGAATAGGTTTGTTATATTTTCAGCCTGAGGTTTTGAGGATATTTTAGAACATAGAAAGTTAAAAAAAAAAAAAAAAAACTCAGACAAACATCTGCCGCAGAAAGTCTCTCTCTCTCTCTCTCTCTCTCTCTCTCTCTCTCTCTCTCTCCTGCAGTTATGGTACGGGGCGAGTTCGATTCGGTTGTGCCCTTTTGCTTGTCGTACGTGTAGCCTACGAGAAAACGGGTCTTGGCTGTACCTTAGAGGGAACCCAAAGACAACTGGAAAATGCCATAAGTTTGCCCTCAAATGTTTCCTGTCTAATTATATTATTATTATTATTATTATTATTATTATTGTTAAAGATGGAAGTCGAGCACATGTGACTCACCAGGCACAGGTGTGGAAAGGAATGTTAATTTGGCGCAATTGGCCCACACCTGCCTGGCACCAAGCCGTGTGTGTGTGGGGGGGGGGGAAGAGAGAGAAGGGGAGGACTTGGGGGGTAGAGGAGATAGTTCTGTCGTGGGAGAGGGAGGTGGTGGGGAGGAAGGAAGTGCGGACGTGGGGAGTGGAGGAAGTGAGTGTGAATATGTGGAGAGGAAATGTGTGGGAGAGAGAGTGAGAGGGAGGAAATGAGGCCAAGAGAAAGGATTGTGTGTGGGAGAGGGAGGGAGTGAGAGGGGAGGAAGGAGGAGGTGAGTGGGAGAGGAAGTGAGAGGAGGAGGAAATACCCGGTAATGCTTGGACAGAGAGAGAGAGAGAGAGAGCGGGAGGGAGAGAGAGGGGGGGTTACAGGGCGACATGGGGGCGATTTGTTTATGGCCACCCCTTCCAGGACTGACACCTGGTTATTGATAGGTGGATAGATGGATAGATAGATAGATAGGGCTTCTTTACAGTCAGAGGTCCTTCCGTAGTTAAATATACCTGTCAGGAGATATTAGACTAACTGATTCAAGTGTCATCTGATGGAAGAGATTAATATTGCTTTGTTTATATCTGTCTGTCTGTCTGTTTCTGTATCTATCTATCCATTCTATCGGTCTGTCTCCGTCCTTATCCGTCTGTATATCTGTCTCTCTGTCTTTAGCTTTATCTGTCTATCTATCAATGTGTCTATCTGTGTCTCCGTCTATATTTGTCTTTATGTCTATCTCTGTCTTCGTCTTCATCTGTCTGTATCTGTCCATGTGTCTGTCTGTCTGTCCACCTACATATCTATCTGTGTGTATCTATCCATGTGAGTTTTTATCTGTTTACTGTATAGCCAGATACCTTCATTCCGGAATAGGTGGCCAAAAATAAATCGCCTCCATGTTTCCCATTCCTTTACCATCAGGCTGCCCTTCCTCCAGTCCAGTCCACCCTCATTCATATACCTCTCCATCCCATCCCTCCACCTCATCCTCAGTCTCCCTCTCCCCTTCTCCCCCTCCGCATCATGCTCAGTCTCCCCCACTCCTTCTTCCCCTCCACCTCATCCTCTGTCTTCCCCTCCCCTTCTTCACCTCCACCTCATCCTCTCCCCTTCCCCTTCTCCCCCGCCACCACACCCAGAGTGTCCCCCTCTCCTCCCCTCCACCTCATCCTCAGTCTCTCCCTCATCTTATCTCTTCCTCCACCTCTCCTCCCTCTCCTCTTCTCTTCCTCCACCTCTCCTCCCTCTCCTCTTCTCTTCCTCCACCTCTCCTTTTCCCTCTCCTCTTCTCTTCCTCCACCTCTTCTTCTCTCTCTCCACTTCTCTTCCTCCACCTCGTCCTGTCTCCCCTCCTCTTGCCCCTCCACGTCACTCACATACGTCTGTACTCTTTTCACCGCAACTTGGCTCAAAGCTCATCCTTTTGTGGCTTATTTCACGTAGCTCTGTGGCGGAATAAGACAGTATTACGGCTCTGGGTCCTTTGCATAGCACTTCTTCGTGACTAGCATCATATTCTGGTGTTTTTATGGGTACAACTAAGTATTCAAGACGGAGTGATGGCAATGTTAGGCCAAGTTGAAGTGCAGAGAGTATAGTCATTCTCTCATTGTCTCTAGTCTTCCTTCATTGTCTTCAGTCTTCCCTCATTGCCATTCTCTCACTGTCTTTAGTCTATTCGTGGCCAAAAGTATTTATATTCCTTCCACTCAATTTTGACTTTAAATTGGCGCATCTCCATCGGCCCCGCATCCTTTCCACACCACTTTTTCGTGACTAGCATCCT
>NC_137010.1:2766100-2796100 GCF_032717465.1 Coenobita brevimanus
GTGTGTGGGTGGGTGGGTGGGTGGGAGTGAGTGTGGCTGTGGGTGTGTGGGTGTATGTGCGTTAAGAGTGTTGAGTTAGGGTTGGGTTGCGGGGTTTGTGTGTGTGTGTGTGTGTGTGTGTGTGTGTGTGTGTAGGGTCAGTATCACATTAAAAAAAAAAAAGGTAAATCAGCTTCATGGGTCAGATCGAGTCCAGTTTAAACCAGCTTTGATGACTAAAGACAACTGCAATATTTTTTAAAGTCTGTGGTGACCCTGGAAAGTAAACCAAGAGACCTTTTGGTGATACGGACATTATTATTATTATTATTATTATTATTATTATTATTATTTTTACTTTAAGAATTTTAGGAAAACTGGTATTTTTGGAAGTCGGGATTTGGGGAACTGCCCTGTAATAATAATAATAATAATAATAATAGAGGCTTAAAGTGTTTGTTTGTGGGTGTGATGTGATAATAATAATAATAATAATAATATATAATGTAATCGGTTTATTATTTGTGTGTGCGTGCGTGTGTGCCCGCGCTTGCATGCGTCTGAACCACCGTTTGGGGTCAACAGAATCCCATGATGTTTATGCTGGACGAAAACATAGACGAAGAAAAAATTAGCTGGCCACTTAAACCCCGGCGACCAGTTTGTTTACATGCTGGCTGGAGTTTTCGGTCGTTTGAGATAGCTCGGCATTTACTTGTTTTCTGTTCGTTACGGGTTTATTCTCCTTCACTGCGGGTCAAAGAACTGTAAATGTCTGCGTTTTTGCTTGGGTCTTGTTCCCAGCGCGTTCGGTCTGCGATTTCGTTTGCTAATGAGTTTTGCGCCGAATTTGGCACGGTAGCCTAAATTGCCACCCCTCCAAAACAGGACTCTCGCGTAGAAAGTTGTCGTAAGATTTACATACGCCCAGTCCCAGAGTCTATCCTATTGATTCTTCTGCTTTCCTATGACGGAACTGGGCGACTTTTACGACATACTAAATCATGGTTGCTTGAAATTCAGTAAGCCTTGAGGACATAAACCTAAAATCGCAAAATGAAGTGCCAAACCCAAATTTTTGATGGTCATTTATGGAACGTCTGTGGTTCTTACGTATGGTTAGCCTGCATCCCATCCTACATAGCGCGGTCGGCAGCCATACAGGAAGACCAAAGACACTCCATCATTGTCAGGTACTTCAAAAACCATCGTAAAAAAATAAAAAATAATAAAAATGGAGTTTGCATCCCACTTCACGGTGTCAGATCATGAGGTAATATTGAGGTTGTGTTCGCTATACCCTTTTCACCCTAACCTGGCTGAAAATCCCTCCAAAGCTGTGTATATAATTCGTGTAGAGAGAGCAGTACAGTGAAGAATGTGTCCTCAGTCTTAAGGGGTTAATTACTCAGCGTTAATTAGGTAATATTTAGGATCTGTGGCCGCTATACCCTTTTCACTCTAACCTGGCCAAAAATCCCTCCAAAGCTGTGTATATAATTCGTGTGGGGAGAGCAGTACGGTGAAAAATGCGTCCCAAGGGGCTGATTATTCACTCCTGTTTAGACGGCTTTGCGCATCTTAGGAGAGAGGGACATCTGGCGGTGAAAGGGGGAACCAGAGGGCGTGAAGGGTCGCTGGAAAATATTGCTTGAGAGGTTTATTGTGCAACGTGCAGATGGGGAGGCCTTATTATGCAGCATTCATGTGCAACACGTATTTATTTTTGATTGATTTATTATACAGCGTTGTGGTAGGTTCTTATTTAAGATTGCGCTCGGGTAAATTTGTGTACTTGGATATTCTGTGTGTGTGTGTGTGTGTGTGTGTGTGTGTGTGTGAGAGAGAGAGAGAGAGAGAGAGAGAGAGAGAGAGAGAATGGTGATAATTCTGTAATAAAAATTTTAATTGGTAACATTTGTCTTGGTTATAGCCTATTTGTGTGTGTGTGTGTGTGTGTGTGTGTGTGTGTGTGTGTGTGTGTGTGTGTGTTTGTGCCTGCCTGCTTGTCTGTCTTATACACACACACACACACGGCCAGGGGCGACTAAAATCGTGGGTCTGCATAAAAACAAAAAAAAACATAAGGTTACTGACCCGTACTACTAATAAACACATTTGCACAGCCAGGGGGGGAGGGGGTTTTGGGGGGAGGAAGGGGGTTGGGGTGGGGTGGGGTGAGGCCTTGGATAAGAGACGTGGCCTATTCCTTAACCCCTTCCTGACTGCGACTTATTTTTTAATTTATATATATTTATTTTTATTCAGGACACCACCAGAGGGGAAAAAAAAAAAAAGTCATTGAATTGAAGTGGTGAACGATTTTGCTGACTTGGGTGGTCTGTGCTGAGTGAGGTCATTAGGGGTCGGCGAGAATGAAAGACGTGAATACCTAAATTCAAGACGTAAATTAATCCCGCCTTAGCAGTGAAAAGGATGATCTGTGAATATTGAATCGTAATAATGTGTATGGTTTATCTCGCCTGAATGAAATAAAAATACAAAAATAAATAAAAAAAAATGTAAGTTTCAGAAGTGGGTTTATTGAGCAGGTGTATCAGATTTTTTTTCTCTCTACGACAGGTTTCCCCTTGAAGAATATCGTTGGGTGGTATCCATATCAAAACAGGTCACTGCAAGGAAGGGTCAATGAACTGTACTACTAATAAACACATTCGTACTTTTATATTGGGAGGGGATGGGGGAGGGGGTGATGGGGGATGGGGAAGATGAGGGAGACAGGGTGATAGGGAGGGGGAGGGGGGAGGTGATGGGGAAGGGGTGGTGGAGGATGGAGGGGAGAGATGAGACGGGATTGAGAGAGGTAAGGGGGAGGTGTTGTGGAAGGGGTGATGGAGGAGGCTGGTGAGGGGGTTGTAGGCGTTACAGACATGGTCCCCTTAACCCGTACGCTGCGTTGGGGTTATCTCAGCTGAATAAAACCGTCTGGGGATGGTCAGAGTAAAATAAAGAGCTTGTTGAGTGGCAGGGAAAAAATCGTCAGACGTTAGTAAGAACAAAACAGGGGGTCACTGCACTGGATGGGTTGATGGCCAGTGTTATCCTTGGAAGGGGGAGGTGAGGGGTGTTAGATGGGGGTGGGGGAGGGTAGGGGGTGTTAGGTGGGGAGAAGGGGAGGGATGTTGGTTGGGGTGGGGGAGGGCGAGGGTAGGGAGTGTTGGGTTGGGAGAGGGGTTGGTGGGTGAGAGAGGGCGAGGGTAGGCAGTGTTGGCTTGGGAGAGGGGTTGGTGGGTGGGGGAGGGCGAGGGTAGGGAGTGTTGGGTGGGGGGGAGGGGTAGTATGTGGAAGTTTGGGTGACTGGGGGGTTTGGGTCAAGGACGTGGCCTACTGCTCAACCTCTCTGCTGCGTAGGGTTAGTCTCAGCTGAATAAAATCGTCTGGAGGGGGCGAGATTGAAACACATTACTTTCTACAGTCCCCGTTAATATCCTTGATCCATTATGCTGCGTAGGGGTTCATGTCAGCTAAGTAAAATCGTCTGGGGGTTAGGTACAGTTAAAACACTGCTTAGTACAGTCAAAGTGAAAAAGAAAGTCAGTTTTGCTTTGAATCATTATGCATTGTTTGGATTCTTTGATGGAGTAGTGACGCGTGTGGAAGGGACCGAGAGAGAATAAACTGCAGATTGGTAGGTGTTTGGGCGGAAATCTTGAGAGGGTGTGAGTGCTTAATTACCTCCGCTGTACCTGTTGCTACCTGTGCTGTGAGGGCAAGCAGACCCACCTGAGATAACCACACGCCCTCGCCGCCTGGGTGTTAACAGGTACTTATCATCGTGTTCTTGTGGACCCGGGAGACTCTTAATATCTCCTCGTTAGCGATTTAATCTACCTAGTTGTCTGTCTGTCTGCTTGTGTATTTAAGGGCCAATGGTCGATTCGCAGGGCCGGTCAGACTCTTGGCAACGTTCCCTTTCCCTCGTCTTAATCTAGAGTTTCTGGTAGTTTCAAGAATAAACGAGAGAGAGAGAGAGAGAGAGAGAGAGAGAGAGAGAGAGAGAGAGAATTACTTTGTCCAATTGAGTGGGGTACACTTTTGTCAACCCGCCGTTCAGTCCCCCGGAATCCTGACACACACACACACACACACACACACACACACACACACACACACACACACAACGCGCTTCATACTGCCCATCAGCTAGACTCATACTAATTCTTATCAACACTTCCATAGGCAAAATAAAAGTCAAGAGAAATCGTACAAAACATTTATTATATATATTTATTTATATATATATTTTCAACGTCATAAAAACTTTGTGTTAAATAGATTTCTAGACTTGTTGGGGCCACATTCTGGTTAGGACAGGAGGCTCCGTAACACTTCTTCCTTAGCGACTTATTTAACATTCTCTTGCGTGATATTTACACTTCTCTCTTATCAGCACAGTGTGATACTCAATTTACCCACCTCCGGCAGCCCACCATCCTCCTTTTCGGGGGTAGGCAGAGATAAATACGTAAGGAAGAGGTGTTAGGGGACTCTGCACACGAAAATGTTGCCCCATTGGTTAGACAGAGAAACAAGGCAGTCCAACTTAACCCCTTCAGCCTGAGAACTTTATTATTATTCTTGCTCTATCCTGACGATTTTATTGTTTTTATCATTTTATTTACTTTTTTGAGACATGATTTTTTTTAACTGGAGGGGTAGGTCATGCCTCTCATTACCCCTCCAGCTCGAGAGGGTTTCCAAAGCTCAGTACAATTGCCTGGAGTCAGCAAGAATGGAATAAAAACTGGGTCATCAGAGCAAAGGGGTTAAGGGCAGACTAAACAGCCATTCTCACGGGTACACAGAAAGGGATACAGACAGACAAGAATTTCATAGTTAAATTCTCCAACTTAATCTCCTGTAGAATATTTCATTTTTTTACCAAGTTTTGTAATAATTGTCATGTTGAATATAATTAGATTTTTTTTTGTGTGTGCTAAGTTTTGTGATATTTGTTGTGTTAAATGTGTAGAATACTTATTGCCATTTTCTTTTCCTTTTTTGTCATGTTCTGCAGATTTTTTATATTTTTCGTATTATTTATTTTTTTATATTCTTGTTATGTTTTGTTTAATATAATCTCATTTGGAATAGTTTTTGCAAATTTTGTTACATTTCCAACTTTAATATATTCTTGTAATTTTTCCCAATTTTCTAATTTGTCTTTTTTTTTTTTTTTTTTGGCTATGTTACACATGCCAACATATATATAATTCCTTGTAGGATATCTTTTATATTTTTATATCAAAGTTACATGTAAACTCACATTGGAATTTTTTATTAATTTTCTAATACACTGGTAAGAAGGACTATAGCAGACTCCAAATTACCCTTACATATGATAATCCACTCGAACTTTTGTGTATTTGAACTTTTTTTTTTTTTTTAAGTATCAGTTTGCCTTTGTTGCATTTGCTTGTTGCATGTTTTATGGTAATTTTGAAACTTTGTGCCTGTTTTAGTTATAATTTTCCAAATATATAATTTTTCTGTATCACTTTTTAACATCTACAAAAATTTAAGGGTATGGGGGAAAAACAGAATCAGGTAAAAAATATTATTCAAAACACGAGTGATCTGTTCGATTATCTGGTTATTCAGATAGCAAGGGGCCTTGTAACCTCCGGGAATGCAAAGAATACAAATAAGCCCTTGTGAAGAATCCAGTGGGGGTATTTAAAGTTCTGCCGTGCTTATATATCACAAGGCATCACAAACATCGTAGCTGACATCAACCCACACTTTACGTCATTATCTTCTGTAGTCCATCACAAACATCATAGCAGGCATCACTTCACGGTTTACAGTATCTTGGGTAGTCCATCGCTCGTAGTCATGGTGGTGTGTGTGTGTGTGTGTGTGTGTGTGTGTGTGTGTGTGTGTGTGTGTGTGTGTGTGTGTGTGTGCGCGCGCGGCAGGGTTCTTCAGTTTTTGATGAATATGCCAAAATCCAAGGTTAAAGCATCTGGACTTTCGATTTGTTGTAATATCGTTACTGATCATCCAGTTTTAGTTGTTCAGATGTAAACAAAAATACTTATTATAGTGATGTTATATTTGCTTTGATTCCATAACCAACCATCGAACTTCAGTGATTCAGATGTACAGAATTAGACTTTATTGATTCTGTTATGGAATTACAACCAAAACAAATTTCGCAAACTTCAACATTGAATATACTGAAACTTTGATCTGGCATATTAATCACGTTACTTTCAAGCACCTTAATATCCAGACATCCTAATTGAACCCAAACCTACATCCATCCCCATAATGCAGACACGACTTCTGGACAGCTAAAAAAGATCTTCAGTCACGCAGCCAGACGTGTTTTCAGTTTCATACACGTGTACATTCACAGTTACATAAATAGAGCGTATTATTTCTGTTAGCTTGGTACTATATTGGGACACTGAAAGAAACTGAAAAACTTAAAATGACAATTTATGTTTCTCCTGCAACCAGAAATCTGCCAAATTAATGAAAAAACTCGATGATGAATGAGTAAAGAAACGTGATATTATTAGTTATTTGAATACAATATAAAAACATTGATTTTTTTTTTTTAATTTGCCTATAACGCAGCTCATATATCCAATACTCAAGTGTCACAATACATCATCAACTAACAGCACAACTAACAAATTCATCTTATATCTGTGTTACTATTCACATACTATATATATATCTGCAACACACACACAGTTATTCTCTCCTCGTTTGATATAAATTTCTTAGTCTATTTTATCAAGCATAATTAAACTATTTAACGTGTAAATAATTATTAGCTTCTAAGCCATATTTCAGAATCATACATATTCACTTGTGAGATGAGTTATTTTTTCATTAAAAAAAAAAAAAAACCTAATTGGCGTGTTAACATTTCTACTTTATCTGCAAATAAGTTTCCTAATATCCATTGTGACTATGAAAACATACGAGTTGTAGTGACTATTCATGAAAACCAGTATACGATATATTTGTACTAATGCAGAGTTACTAGATTGTCACAGAAAAAAAGAATCATAAAAACCTGAGAATCTCATGTTTTGCTTACGAACTGGCAACTCCGCACGGCGCGTTGCCAGGAACCGCCAGAGAGGAGACCGCAATTCAAATTTGAGATATTCTGCCGTTTTAGTTATTTTGAGGCCCTTCTGCTGTTACTCTGAGCGGGGTTCGAATCTTGGGGAATTGGTTGATGCACATATTAGCCTTGTCACTCCTCTGGGTACAATTTTCTCTTCTCCAGAACAAAGTCTGTGCTAAGGAGAAGCGGGCTGGATTTCCTGAGAGGCCTGTGGGTGGGACAGAAAAAGGAGAATGAAGTTAAGAAAGATATAGGATTTTTCAGTTATCATCATCATTATCATCACCATCATCATGAGGTTTAGGAAGATCATGGGTTTTAAGTCATCATCTCATAAAGTATTGATGGTAATTTATATCCATGCACTATTGTAGCGCTAAAGTGTCCCTCAGTAAGTCTTAGCGGAATTGAAAACGGTTGAAAAGGCACACACACAAAATTGAAAACATTTAAAAAGGAACACCCACACCCACACCATCCCCTCGCTAGGTGGACGGTAATAAAGACAGATTTTTTAGTGAATGGCACGATTTGCATCCGTAGCCCCCAAAGAACCATTAAGCTTTTGTATGTAGAGATGACGTGTGACAGCTGATGATGATGATGATGATGGCACTCTAACTGGGTGTGAATGTCGTGTCTAATGTGGATAATTCAAACTTTAGAGGTTACTAGATTTTTTTTTTCCCCCCAAAGAAGTACAGTATATTGGTGTCAAAGAACTAAGTTGGTCTCTTGCTCCTAAAATAAACAGGAATTGTGATAGTCTGCCCTCTGGTCCTCCTACGCCTTTGAAAGAGTTAATATTAGATGATGCAAGTGATGATAACGATGATGATGAAAATGATGATGATGATGATGACACTAGTAACAGAAGTCTATCTATCTATCTATTTATTGCCAGACGCCTCAATCCCGTTTGGGGTGGCCACAAACAAATCGCCTCCAAGTCGCCCTGTCCCCCGCCATTTCACTGCCCTGCTCCCAACTCACACCCCCCTCTCTCATATACCTCTCCACCCCATCCCTCCATCTCATCCTCGGCCTCCCCCTCCCTCTTCCCCCCTCCACAGAAGTAATTGTATTTAATGATGACGTTTATAATGACAGTCTGCCTTCTGGACCTCCAACGCCTTCGAAAGAGGTAATATTAGATGATGATGATGATAATGATGATAGTAATGAAAGTAATTTTCTTTAATGATGACGTTTATAATAGATCCAGTAATATAAGTAATACACCATTTGTTGTTTTAATGACGATGATTCCAGTAAGAGAGGTAATTTTCTTGTTTATAATGACAGTAATGATGATGATGATGATGATAACGAGGAACCTGATAACCCAGTGGAGGTAATATCCTGTTTTTTCCCCTCATTTATAGTAACAATAATGATAACAACCAGCCCTGATAACCCAACACAAACTGGTACAGGCAGAGATAACTCGGCCCCGTTCTGTCTGCCAGGAAAAATAGCAACATATATCACCCCCTTTGACAAAACATCCTTATCATCCGTTATCTCCATTATTCCGGAGTTTACCCCGGCTTTTTTTACGCTGATAAGAGATAAGGGGTTGTTTGGCTTCTGTTCGGCGACCCGGGAGTCTGGGGTTAGTGTGTACGATTAGAGAGAGAGAGAGAGAGAGACATATAGATTGATAGAGGAAGAAATAGAAACATAGACAGAGATACACCCACATCCACACACACACACACAGGTATTTATAGAAAAGAAATCGCACACACAGAAAGAGACAGGTAGATAAAGATCACACACACACACACACACACACACACACACACACACACACACACACACACACACACACACACACTTACTTAATAATCCTAGCCATCTTGTGGTACCATGAGGACGTGTCTGGAGTAAGTCTAAGGTAGAGTTCGAAGGTGTTGGGCATGGTAGGGTCGAGTACCATGGTGGCCAGGTGTTGGGTGGTGGCCCCATCATGGTAGTGCACGTGTACCACCCCGCCTCTGCAATGGAAATGGTAGGGATGGTGGTTAGGTTATGGTAGGGGATGGTGGTTGGGTTATGGTTATGGTAGGGGATGGTGGTTGGGTTATGGTAGGGGATGGTGGTTAGGTTATGGTTATGGTAGGGGATGGTGGGTGGGTCATTGTGGTGGTGGTACTATTATTATTATTATTATTATTATTATTATTTCCTCACCCTGCCCTTGGGTGGGAAAGGAGGTCCGGATGATGATGATGATGGTGATGATTATTATTGTAGTAGTAGTAGTAGTAGTAGTAATAATAATAATAATAGTAAAAGTAGCAGTAAAGTGTAATTATACCAGCAGTGTTGAGTAATCCACAGCCTCTGTACTCTGATGCATACTCCCTCACTTTCACCCCAATACCTCTTCCTCTCTCCCCATACCACCAACCTTCTCTCCGTCTCATACATCAGATACCACAGTCACAGATACCCCCACAGCCTAGTAACAGCCCCTCACCGTATTAGGCTCACAGTAGGTATGATTCGACTCACAGTAGCGTGGGGACAAGAGTGAAGAATTGGCCTAGAAAATAACTCTGAATTGTTGACCATTTTAAACACCGATGGCATGTGTGTGTGTGTGTGTGTGTGTGTGTGTGTGTGTGTGTGTGTGAAGTGGTTTTATTGTGGAGTCTTAACCCAGGGAACATTTTTTATTTTTTTTTTATTTTGTGTTTTTTTTTAGGTTATTCTGGCGAAGGACAAAAAAATTCACATTCTTTCTTGATAACGCTCCGATGTTGGGGTAATAAAAGAGTAGGTTGTGATAGTAAAGAGTAGATTAGGGTGGTAAAGAGTAGGGTTTGGTAGTAAAGAGTGGGGTATGGTAGTAAAGAGTAGGGTATGGTAGTAAAGAGTAGGGTGTGGTAGTAAAGAGTAGGGTATGGTGGTAAATAGTAGGGTATGGTAGTAAATAGTAGGGTATGGCAGTAAAGAGTAAGGTTTGGTAGTAAAGTGTAGGGTATGGTAGTAAGGTGTAGGGTATGGTAGTAAAGTGTAGGGTATGGTAGTAAAGTGTAGGGTATGGCAGTAAAGAGTAGGGTATGGCAGTAAAGAGTAGGGTATGGTAGTAAAGAGTAGGGTATGGTAGTAAAGAGTAGGGTATGGTAGTAAAGTGTAGGGTATGGCAGTAAAGAGTAGGGTATGGTAGTAAAGAGTAGGGTATGGTGGTAAAGTGTAGGGTATGGTAGTAAAGAGTAGGGTATGGTAGTAAAGTGTAGGGTATGGTAGTTATGAGTAGGGTTTGGTAGTAAAGTGTAGGGTATGGTAGTAAAGTGTAGGGTATGGTAGTAAAGAGTAGGGTATGGTAGTAAAGAGGAAGTATGATGCAGTAAGAGCCATGCTAAATTAAGTGGTGGATATCGTACAGGATGGAATTACACTATGGTTGGTAAGGACAAGATCAATAATGTCAATAAAGGGGTTGGTTATGATACTGGAAGGTTCAGTATAGCTCAGTAAAGCCAGGGACCACCTAACCTGGCCTGGATGAGCTCAATAAAGGAGTGGATCAAGGTGCTATAAGGGTCAATAAAGCAGTAAAGCCAGTGATGACCTTATGTGACCTCGGTAAGCTCAATAAAGGAGTGGATTAAGGTGCTATAAGGATCAGTAAAACAATAAAGCCAGTGATGACCTTACCTGACCCCACACGGCTCCTGATCGGCCAGTCTGAGCACCTGTTGAGTCACCTTGCTGATGAGGTCAGGTGGGATGATCACCTGGCCGCACCCTAGCTCATCAGCGCGACTCGACACCTGGCGGGTCAACTCCTGCACTAGGCTCTCCCTCGCCGCCGTCTCGCCCTCGTTCTCGAAGTGCTCTAGGCCTGGAGAGATAGATAGATAGATAAGTGGGTAGTTAGATGATTAAGGGAGTGATGGTTGTTTAGGTGGGTAGATAAGTAGATTAAGTGCTGTAGGTAGAGGTGGAGAGATAGGTGAGTGTTGTAGCGTCGCCCTTATCTCGAAGTGCTGTAGACCTGCCTGATAGATAGATGGATAGATAGATAGATTGATGGATAGATAGATACCTATAGTTATTTCACCTGTCGTCTCAGCTCCTGCAATAGTCTCTCTCTCTCTCTCTCTCTCTCTCTCTCTCTCTCTCTCTCTCTCTCACACACACACACACACACACACACACACACACACACACACACACACACCGTGGTCCTTATCCTGGTCACCTAAGGAAGCTCCCTATCACCTTTTCCTCACCGATTTATTTATGAGTCTGGATGGTTAAAATCCTGTGGTACATGTAACTTAAGCAGAGTGTGGCGATATTAGATTGGCGTAATAGTAACGTATAAGAAGCAAAATAAATCGCTTAGGAAAAGGTGTTAGGGAGCTTCCTTGGCCGACGAGAATACGGACTCATGAGGTAGATGGATAGATAATGAGGAAGTTGGTGGAGGTACATTAATTGACAGGTATACGCGAGTTTGCATGTCGGTAGGTAGGTAGGCAGGTAGGTCAAGTTTGTGAGAGTTTGCGTGTCGGTAGTTAGGTAGGCAGGTAGGTAGGTAGTTAGGTAGGTAGGTAGCAAGTTTGTGAGAGCTTGCGTGTCGGTAGGTAGGTAGACAGGTAGGTAGGTAGGTAGGTAGGTATTGACAAGAATGTAGGCCATTTTTTGCACCAGGATATTTGGCATCGCAGACTTGCCCTCGTTCTGGAAATGATGTGGGCTAAATAGATAGATAGATAGATAGACAGATGGATGGACATGTAGACTGAAAGACAGACAGATAGATTATATATGTAGTTATAGATCGATAGGTAATTAGATTAGATGGATAGATATACAGGTAAAATAGATAAAGATAGTTAGACAGATAGATCCACAAACAAAAACATCGATAGAGCAATATACTGATGCTTGAGTAGATGAGAAACAAGGTACTCAGAGTGAAGAAAAGTATTTAAATAGGAGGTGGTTTTTCTCACTTTTTCCTGCCAGGTCTAAACTTCTAAATGGTTGATGGAGTAATGAGTTTTTTTTTTTTTTTTTTTTTTAATCAGAGCACTGATATGGTAATAAGCAGTAGGTGGGTTTGTCCATATATTGTGCAGCATATGATTGCGTAGTGATTAAAAAAAAATAATGGTGGTGGTAGTGGTGGTGATGATGATGATTATTAATACGGTAATAATAATAATAATAATAATAATAATAATAATAATACCGGTAATAATAATAATAATAATAGTAATAATAACAACAACAACAACTGACATAATGGCCCAAGTTCCGTATTTTAGGTAGCATAAGAAGCTCCGCAGCACCTCTTCCTTAGCGATTTATTTCTCTCATTACACCTTAGCACTCAGGTGTGCAATTGACATCGTACGTTATTTTTGCAACATATGGCGTTATTTTTGCAACATATGACGTTATTTTTGCAACACATGACGTAATTTTTGCAACATATGACGTTATTTTTGCAACATAGGGCGTTATTTTTGCAACATGGCGTTATTTGAAGGATTTATGTAACGAGAGGACAGTTTGGTGGAATGAACAAAATAAATCGCTTAGGAAAAGGTTATAAGGAGCTTCCCTAACCGAGAAGAATACGATCCATAGATTTAAGTGGCCCTTTCAGTACGAGGCGCCACCTGTGAGGAACGAGGGAAGGAAGGAAACAAGGGAAAGGAGGAGGGAAGAGAGGAAAGAAGGTAGGAAAGATGGGGAGGAGGGAGGAAAGTAGGAAGGAAGGGTGGAAAGAAGGGGGAGGGAGAGAGGGAGGAAAGTAGGAGAGGAGGAGGGAGGAGAGAACGATGGGGGAAGGGAGAAAAGGAAAACGGAGGGAGGCGAGAGGTAGGATAGAAAAAGGGAAGCAGGAGATGAAATAAAGAAGAAGGAGGACGCTGTGAGGAAGGAAGGAATTACGAGGCAAAACACAGCAGAATAATAGATAGATAGACAGATAGATATAGACAGACAGATAGATAGTCGTAGATACCGAGTGTTTGATTAATAGATATAAAATGGTAAAAACAGGAGGGAAAAACACAGGAAATATGTATTTTTTAGGAAGTTAATGTTTTCTCTCTCCCTGAAGATGACCACTGTTGTTTTAAAGGTTAGAAATAAGGCCTCTGAGATCTTTATTTCCTGTGTACTGATAGATATAGAGAAATAGATAGAGAACTGACTGATAGATGCATGGAGAGTGAGATTGATGGATAGAGTGAAGTAGATGGATATATGATTAGACTTAAAAGCAGTGAGAGAGAGAGAGAGAGAGAGCGAGAGAGAGAGAGAGAGAGAGAGAGAGAGAGAGAGAGAGCAATAATCTTCGCTAGCTGCTCAAAACAAGCCACTTTCACACAGTTAAAAATAGCTTTATATCTTCCTCTCTCACTTTATTAACCTCCCTTCCCACACATCCCCCCCCCTCTCTCTCTCTCTCTCATTATTTCTACATGTACATAGCCTATATATAAATCTGCATATATATACACCCATATGCACAGTGTATATGTAATAGCATCACCTTAAAGAGAGAGAGAGAGAGAGTGTGCAAGAGTTCATTGACCTTTCTTGCTGGGAGGAGAGAGGGGAGGGAAGGGGAAGAGGAAGGGAGGGGAGGGAAGGGGAAGAGGAAGGGAGGGGAGGGGGGGAGGACGAACAAAGAGAGGGAGGGAGGGTGGGAGGAAGGAAGGGGAGGATGACGGATGGGTGGGTGGGTGGATGGAGGGGAAGGATGGATGGATGGATGTTTGTATGAATAGAGAGAGAGAGAGAGAGAGAGAGAGAGAAAGAGAGAGAGAGATGAGGGATATAGACAGGAAGAGCGATGAGGAAGGAAGAGGATGGATGGAAGGAAGAATGGAGTGAATGGATGGATGGAGGCAATGAAGAAGGGGAGGAGGAATAAGATAGATAGACAGATAGATAAATGGATAGATGGAAGGCTAGTTGCATAGACAGGCATATCAAAGTGGATGCTTGGATAGATAGCAACAGGGAAAGTCTAGCAGATGATAGATATATGGATAGATAAATTGACCAATATAGATAGACATTGATAGTGGTGAGTGGATGGAGGGGTGGATAGATAGATTGATAGATAGACATGGTTGGTAAAATGTGTGAGAGAGAGAACACCGATTC
Organism: Coenobita brevimanus; assembly: GCF_032717465.1. Taxonomy (NCBI): domain Eukaryota; kingdom Metazoa; phylum Arthropoda; class Malacostraca; order Decapoda; family Coenobitidae; genus Coenobita; species Coenobita brevimanus. Next base: position 2,780,340 of record NC_137010.1, read on the forward strand.
ATAAAACTGTCGATTTTGCATGTACGTGTGTGTGTGTGTGTGTGTGTGTGTGTGTGTGTGTGTGTGTGTGTGTGTGTGTGTGTGATCCAGTTTCAAGCCATAAAGTGTTTCATAAATCATAGCTTCTCTCTCTCTCTCTCTCTCTCTCTCTCTCTCGTAGGTATGGAGGTTAATAGGTAGGGTGGTTGGTAGGTAAATACAGGTGTACGTAGGTAGGTAGACAGGTACCGTAAGTAGGTAGGTAGACAGGTACCGTAAGTAGGCAGGTAGACAGGTACCGTAAGTAGGCAGGTAAGTAGACGTGTGGTAGGTAGGCAGGTAAGCAGACGAATGTGGTAGGTAGGTAATTATCATGCAGCTCCACTGACTTTGAAGGTCAGAGAGAGAGAGAGAGAGAGAGAGAGAGAGGAGTACGGAAGGAAAGGGAAATGAAATGAGAAGAGGGAGGTTGTGTGTGTGTGTGTGTGTGTGTGTGTGTGTGTGTGTGTGTGTGTGTGTGTGTGTGTGTACGTTATTAGCTCTCTCATTGCCAAGGCTTTTTCTTTAAATGAATTAAATGCCTTTGTGCTTACATGGCGATTTACACACACACATACACACACACACAAGAACCTCTCTCTCTTTCTCTCTCTCTCTCTCTCTCTCTCATTTCCCTTTCCTGCTTTGCTTGTTTGTGAAGTAACCTAGTTTTGTCTCTGACCTACTGAGAGAGTGAGTGAGAGAGAGAGAGAGAGAGAGAGAGAGAGAGAGAGAGAGAGAGATTGGGATGGAGACAGGATGAGAAAAAAGGGAGGGATAGTCGCCAAGTGAGGTAGGTAGGTAGGTAGGTAGGTAGGTGGATTGGTAGGTTATAAGGTAGGTTGGTGGGTAGGTAGGTGATAAGTACTGTAGGTAGGTAGGTAGATTGGAAGGTAGGTAGGTAGATTGATAGACAGGATGGTAGGTAAGTAGGTAGGAAATGAGGGAGGGATGGTCCTGAAAATAGATAAACAGATAGACAGACAGGCATATAGATAGATAGATAGGCAGATAGATAGACACGAGGTAGATAGATAATAAGTATAGATAGATAGGGAGGGAACGAAGGAGAAGGAGAGAAACCAAAGCACATTAATTTTTACAAGATTTAAAAAGTCGATATGTTTTTCAATTATGAGTGAAATTGATTACCACCACCACCCTTATCTTCATCATCATCACCACCACTATCTTCATCGTCATCACCACCACTATCTTCATCATCATCACCAGCACTGTCTTCATCGTCATCACCACCACTATCTTCATCGTCATCACCACCCTTATCTTCATCGTCATCACCACCATCTTCATCGTCATCACCACCACTATCTTCATCGTCATCACCACCACTATCTTCATCGTCATCACCACCACTATCTTCATCGTCATCACCACCACCACCACCACCACTCTTATCTTCATCATCATCACCACCACTATCTTCATCGTCATCATCATCACCACCATAATCATCATCATCACTATCTTCATCACTACCACCACCATCATCACCATCATCATCACCACCCCTGTCTTCATCATCATCATTATATCATCACCCCTGTCACCACCACCGCCAGTACCCCTATCATCATCATCATTATCGTCACCCCTGTTTTCATCATCATCATATCATCACCCTGTCATCACCACCCCTATCATCACCACTACCACCACCACCACCACCATCATCATCATCATCATCATCATCATCATCATCATCATCATCACCACCACCACCACCACCACCACCACCACCACCACCACCACCACCACCACCATCCCACCTATCATGTTAACCACCCCACTCAAATTCCTCCCCAGTTCTTCACCAACAGTCAAGAGGATATTGGACCAGCACTGAATAAATCGCAGAGGGAGAGGCGTTAAGGAAGTCAAGGAGAATACCCTCTGACCTCAAATTATAGACCTATCCTTGTCCTAAAAAAAAAAAAAAAAAAAAAAAAAAAAAAAGACAGGCCTCCATATAGGTATCTGTTTTTTGAAGGCTTAGCTCAGAGAGAGAGAGAGGGTATCTGTTTTTTGAAGGCTTAGCTCAGAGAGAGAGAGAGAGAGAGGGGGGGGGAAATAAAATGCATCCTGGGACGAGGGAGGAACTTCCACGTGAGAGGGAGGGAGGAAAGGAAGGAGGGGAGGGAGGGATAGACTGGTAAGGGAGGGGAAAGGGAAGGGGGAAGTGGGGATGGCAACAGAGAGAGAGAGACGCCGGATAAGGCGAGGACGGGAGGTAAGAAAAACGTGAGGATAGGTCAGGGAGGGAGGGGGGAGGGGGAGGTAAGAATGGAGGGCTAGCAACAGACAGACAGGGAGGGGAGGGAGGGAGGGAGGAGGAAGGACAGACTGCAACGTGAGGGAGGGAGGGAGACAGGGAGAGGTAGGTGGAGGAAAAGAGGGAGGGAGATGAAAATGGAAGGGATAGCAACAGACAAACAGGGAGGGAGGGGGGAGGGGGAGGAGAGAAAAGGGGAGGGAGGGGATAAAATAGCAACACAGACAGACAGACAGGGAGGGAGGGAGGGAGGGAGGGAGGAGGAGGGATGCTGTTGAGGGCTAGGGATGTGAGGGAGGGGGAGGGTGGGAGGCGAGGGTTGCCGGAGAGGGAGGGGAGGGGATGAAGGATGGGGGAGGAGGGGGAGGAAAGGGTGGGGTGATAAAAGTAGGAGGAATAAGAAGACGGGCAGCGAGAGAGGGAGGGACAGACAGCGGGAGGGATAGAGATGGGAGGGAGGAGGGGAGGGCCGGCGAGGACAACGTGAGGGAGGGAGGAGGGGAGTGAGGGAGGGCGATAAAAATAGGAGAGATAGCAACAGAGAGGATGGACGGGCAACACAACGAGGGATAGAGGGAGGGATGGAGGGATGGTACCGTGGAGGGAGGGAGAGGAGGAGGAAAGGGGGGAAAGGAGAGGAAGTTGGATTAGGAGAAAGGGAGGGGGAAGGGAGGAATGATACGGGATTGGAAGTAAGGGAGGGAGGATAGGAATACGGAAGGGGAGGGGAGAGGTATAGGAAGGGAGGGGAGGGGAGGGATGGCGCCGGGTACGAAGGACGAGTGAGAGAGGGGGGAGGAGGGGGGGAGGGTGGCGCCAGACAAGGAAGAAGAGAGGGGAGAAGAGGGGAGGGAGGGAGGGGGGTGGCTCCAGCTGGATTGGGGGGGAGGGGGAAACCAGTTCTTATCGGTTGTACTCCAGCACCTTAGGAAAGAGAGACAGAGAGAGAGAGAGAGAGAGAGAGAGAGAGATGCCAAGAGTAGGTGAGCCGGCGAAATCTTCTGGTCCTTGAAGCAATTATATGCTCTCTCTCTCTCTCTCTCTCTCTCTCTCTCTCTCTCTCGTTAAATTAAAGGGAGCGAGAAATTATAAATGTCTTATTATCGTAATTCTCTCTCTCTCTCTCGTTCTTCGTTTCTCCTCCCCCTCCACCGTTGTGACAGCAGTTGTTCCACGGCCAGAGAGAGAGGGGGCGGGGAGGCTGGGCAGACTCAGTGACCCGTGTTATAAAATTCTCTCTCTCCCTCTCCCTCTCTCTCTCTGAAGCACTACCCCAATACAAAGAAGTCTCAATTTAGAGTGAAGGGGAGGGGAAGGGAAAGGAAGGGGAGGGGAGGGGAGGGGAGAGAAGGGGAGGGGAGGGAAGAGAAGGGGAGGGGAGGGGAGGGGAGGGAAGAGAAGGGGAGGGGAGGAAGAGAAGGGGAGGGGAGGGGAGGGAAGAGAAGGGGAGGGGAGGGGAGGGAAGAGGAGTACGTTAGGTTAGGTTAGGAGAGAAGGGGGAGGAGGAAGAAGAGAGAAGACAGAGAGGTGGGGGAGGAGGGGAGAGGCGTTAAGTTTGGTTAGGGAAGGAGGAAGAAGATGGAGAGGAGAAAGAGAAGGAGACGACTGGAGAAGAAGGAGGGGGCGACCAAGATGAGAGGGGGGGGAAGAGAAGAGGGAAGATCAGAAAGGAGAGAGAGAAAAAAGTGAGGAAGGGAAACCGGAGGGGAGGGAAGAGGAAGTGACGAAGGAGCAGAAGAAAGGTTAGAGTGGAGAGAGAGAGAGAGAGAGAGAGAGAGAGAGAGGGGGGGGGAGAATGATGGAAGGAAGAGGATAGGAAGAGGATAAGATAATAGTCACAAAGAAGAGAAGGGAGGAAGGAGGAAGAGGGAGGGGAAGAGAAATTGAGGAGGAAGATGGGGGGGCGAGAGACAAATGGAGGAGGAAGAGGGAGGGGAAGAGACAGATGGAAGAGGGAGAGGAAGAGAGGGGAGGAATGGGGAAGAGGGAGGGGAAGAGATAGAGGAGAGGGAGGTAAGATATTGATGTTGAGGAAGTTAATATTATCATGGTCTTATTCCTCAGGTGTTGGTCAGGTGAGCTAGGCTACATTCCACTGGCTATCTTCTAGTCCCTCCCTCTCCCCCGTTCCCCCACCCTCCCTCCCCCTCCCTCTTCCCCCTCACCCCTTATTCTCCCCCTTCCCCCCTCCCTCTTCTTCCTTCCCCCCTCATACCGTCTCTACTCCTCTTCACCACCCTCCCTGCTTCCCCCCCCCTTGCCCCGGACACACACCCCTCATCTCATTGCATCTGTCTCCCCCTTCCCCTCCCCTCCCCTGACTTCCTCTCCCTCCCCTCTTCTCATAACCTTTCTCCCTCCTCCTTTCCTCCCTCTCCCTCCCCTCTCATCAGCCTCCCCCATTCCTCTCTTCATTACCCTTCACACACACACACACACACACACACACACACACACACACCGGTAATATAACACGTAACATTAAATTGGGTGTCAGTAGTAGTAATAATAATAATAATAATAATAATAATAATAATAAATTACCATCATCACAATAGAACGGTATTAGTAATAATAATGGGTGGTAGTGGTAGTAGTAGTAGTAGTAATAATAATAATAATAATAATCATCATCATCATCATCAAACCAAGCTACTCTACGATGGCAGTAAGCGGTGAAATTAAGACTGCGTTGTGGTAGGTTAGGATTTGTACCATAGTCGAAGTGATAAATACCGCTACGACCCCGTTCAGTAGAATATGGTTCATTTATTTTTGAAACTTTTTTTTTTCTGATTTATCGCCCAGAATAAGTGGGAAAATGAATACAGAAGCAATAATAATAATAATAATAATAATAATAATAATAATGCACCAGTTTTCACACTTCATAAGACGGGGTGAATATGAAATAAATAAATAATAATAATAATAATAATGTATTAATAATAATTATTATTGTTCACACTTCATATATTAAGATAAGGGGTGAGAGTAATAATAATAATAATAATAATAATAATAATAGCACTCACCTTCAATATTGGAGTCAAACGGGCCCAAGACATCATGTAGATTTGGCCTCATTACACGTATCCTCTCCATTTCTTCAGAGTCTCCCCTTCAAAACCACCAAGAAAGCAAAAGCGGGGAATTCTTGTCAAAAATTAAAGTATATTGTCAAAATCCAATCACCGTTTTGGCCGGTTGGGCGTTGCGGAAGTTTGAATTTTGATTTTGAAACGGTTAGAAAGTTTAAAGTGGGTTTTTAACAGATTTTGTCACTGGATTCTTTCTCGGCTACTTTTTTCCTGTTAATGACTTGAATGCGTGCTTCAGGGCCGATGGTGGTAGTTGTGGTAGATCTCTGGGATTGTGGTAGAAGGTCAGGTAGTAGTGGTGGTAGTTGTAGTAAGCTTTGAGATCAGGAATATAGAATCGTTTGTGCGGAGCGACGAGACTACCTTCCCCTCTGGTGGTTGCGTGGGCACTGAGCTCAATCCGGCCTTGGCAACGCTAATGTAGGGATCGAGGGGAGGAGGAAGAGAGAGGGGGGAGATAAGGGGGAGGGGAAGAGAGAGGGGAGTGGGGGAGATAAAGGGGAGGGGGAGAAAGTCACGTTGTTGCTGAGAGATATGGGATGGCTCTCTCTCTCTCTCTCTCTCTCTCTCTCTCTCTCTCTCTCTCTCTCTCTCTCTCTCTCTCACATATCTTCCCCTCCTCATCCCCTCCCCTCCTCTTTCCTCTCTCTCTTCCCTCTCCCCAGTATATTTCCTCCCCATTTTCCTCATCCTCTCTCACTCATTTCCCCTCCCCGCCCCTCTCGTCACCTCTCCCTCCCTTTATTTCTCCTATCCGATCCTCTCTCCTCCCTCACATCTCCCTCCCCTCTTCCCCTACAGTATCTTCTCTCCCCCTCCCTTTCCTTCCCCGTCTCTTGATGCTCTTATATCTTGTCTTTCCTTTCCTTCTCCGCTCCCCTCCCCTTCCCCTCCCCTCCCCACCATACTTCCTCTTTTTTCTCCCTCCAAAACTCTTCCACCCCTCCCTCCCTCACTCCCTCTTCCCCTTCCCTCTTCTCCCCTCTCTCTCATTTCTCCTCCTTTTACTCATTCCCCTCCCCCTTTTTCTCCGTTTCCGGCCCCACTCCCCTTTCTATTCCGACCCCTCCCCTCTCTCTCTCTCTCTCCTTGTCACCCCCTTTCTTCTCCCTCACACCTCCTTCCCCCTCCCCCTCATCTCTTTCCCCTTCCCCTCTCTCCTTCCCCTCCCCCTCACTTCCTTCCCCCTCCCCGTCACCTCCGTGCCTCTCCCCCACCTTCCCCTTTCCCCTCCCCACCTCCTTCCCCCTCTTTTCTCCCCCTCCCCCTTCTCTCCTTCCCCCTCCCTCACCTCCTTCCCTTTCCCCCTCTCTCCTTCCCCTGCTTTCCCCCCTCCCCTCCACTCTCCTTCCCCCTCCCTTCTCCCCTCCCCCTCCTCTTCCCCCTCCCCCAGTGCCCGTGGCGTCACTCTCCACTCACAACACTGACCCCTTGCGTAAGAGCTGGGGGGGGGGGCAGTAAGGAACCCAGTGGGGGCTGTGAATGAATGAGCTTCTTGTAGTAGTAGTAGTAGTAGTAGTAGAACAGCAACAATAGTAGTAGTAGTAGTAGTAGCAGAACGATAGTAGTAGTAGTACAGTAGAAGAAAAGTGGTAGTAGTAGTAGTAGTAGTAGTAGTAGTAACAGTAGAAGGAAAGTAGTAGTAGAACATCAATAGTAGTAGTAGTAGCAGTAGAAGAAGAAAAGTAATAGTAGTAGTAGTACCGTAGTAGTAACAGTAGTAGTAGTAGTAGTAGTTTGTAGCATAGGTAATACTGATAATAAGTTCAGTTGGCCTGTGACGAGGATACTGTTGTGGTTATGTAATTAGGCCAAAAATTTAAGCTGCACTGTACAATTTATTTATTTATTTTGTTTTTTATTTATCTATCTATTATTTTTTTATTTATTTTTGGCCAAGAGTGTCCAGAACTTCTTTAGAAATTAAAAAAAATAGAAAAACTAAGATTCATTCAGTTCGAGATACCTGGACACACTGCATTAACGAGAGTGGAGGTCATAGGCAAAGGGAGAGACAGAGAGACAATCCCGGAGTTGAACTGATGCGTTGGTTGAGAAAGCTCCGTAACACCTTTTCCTAAGCGATTTATTTTGTTCATTACACCATACTTGTCCTGTGTTACATAAATCCTTCCATTACCGTACTCCTCTGTGTAACATAAATCCTTTCAATATCGCCATACTCTGCATAAATAATCTACAAAAGGATATTAGCCACCGATATCCAAGAGTAAATCGCTAAGGATCATGTGTTGGGGGAGCTTCCTTAATCAACGAGACTAAGAATATCGGTGGAGTCTAACGGAAAAGAAATGTTTGCGTGTAGAAAATGACCTGCTTCTTATCTCTTCGCTTTAGAATTGATGTTATTCTTGCCTGTGCTGTGTAAGAACTCGTTAATCTTGCGTTGTTTGCGGGGCAGAGAACAGTGCGATATTCCAGTGTGTGTGTGTGTGTGTGTGTGTGTGTGTGTGAGAGAGATAAAATTTGGTAAGATGCTTTGTGTGTGTGTGTGTGTGTGTGTGTGTGTGTGTGTGTGTGTGTGTGTGTGTTAGTAATTGGCTAATATCTCTTAAAAATCCCAAATACCATAAGATAAGGATTTTTTTTTTTCTCAGCTTTAAACAATGGACAATAGGTGTGGGGGGGTGAGGCAGCCCTGAATGAAGGAGGATATTTAATAATAATAATAATAATAATAATAATAATAATAACTTTGTGGGAAGGTTTTGGTGTGACAAGGGAAAGAGGTTGAAAAATAGACTAAGGTGGATTTTACCTGTGTGATTTACCTGCCCACACCTGACGGACCAATCAGCCTACCTCTCTTGCCTGCCTACCTTCTCTTTACCTACTTACCTGCTTGTATACCTGCTTAACATCTTCCTTATACCTGCTTATTTTATCTAACCTACCTGCCCATCTACCTACCTACCAAGCAACCAGCCTACCTGCCCACTACTTAGCTACCTACCTACCTACCAGTCAACCATCCATCCATCTACCTGCCTACCGACCTACCCACATACCCATCATCCTACCTACCTACCCACATACCCATCATCTTACCTACCTACCCACATACAAATTCATCTTCTTGCCTACCTTCCCACTCACCTACCCATCCACCTACATACCCACCTACTGTACATACCTACCATCCTACCTACCTACCCACATATCCATCATCCTGCCTACCTACCCTCATTCATATCCACCTACCTGCCAACGTACCTACCTACCCATCCACCAACGTACCCACCTACGTACCTGTCATCCTACCCATCCACCTACCTACCTACCTACCTATCCACCTTCCTACATACTTACCCATTCACCTACCTACCTACCCATCCGCTGCCTACATACTTAGCTGTCCACCTACCTACCTACCCACCTACTTACCTACCTACCTACCTACCTACCTACTTACCTACCTACCTACCCATCCACCTACCTACCTACCCACCTTCCTACCTACCTACCTACCTATCTTCCTACCCATCCACCTACCTACCTACCTGCCTACCTACCTACCTACCTTCCTGGCCAACTAGGTACAAAATCAAGGTTAAGCGAAATTTCTCCCGGTAGTTAAAGAAATCGACTCTCTCTCTCTCTCTCTCTCTCTCTCTCTCTCTCTCTCTCTCTCTCTCTCTCTCCTAAATAATATAGGTAGATAGATAAATAGATGGATTCCGTGTTTTCTCTCTCTCTCTCTCTCTCTCTGTTACCATGGGGCTATCAGATGCATGATCAGAATGTGTGTGTGTGTGTGTGTGTGTGTGTGTGTGTGTGTGTGTGTGTGTGTGTGTGTGTGGTGTGTGTGTGTGACAGTTTGTGTAGGTTTTATTTATTTCATACCAAAATTTTTAGAACTACATTAACGTCCAAAATTAAAGATAATATTTTCTCACTTTTTCCTGCCGTCCCCAAACAGATTTATTCAGTTTCAGGAGAGAGAGAGAGAGAGAGAGAGAGAGAGAGAGAGAGAGAGAGGATAATTACTTGCGATATTAAGACTTACACTTATAAATCCCCGCTCCCTCTAATTTGATGAGAGAGAGAGAGAGAGAGAGAGACACGGGCAGGGTGTATTACGTCATTGATTGATGACTGTGTACCTAATATCCCTGTGATTGATGCTTCAGTTATTCAGTACGAGTGGTAGTAGTGGTGGTAAAAGTAATAGTAGTAGTAGTAGGTGATGTAAGTAGTTGTACAAGTAGTGGTAATAGTTGTAAGTAGTAGTGGTGGTAGTAGTAAGTAGTGGTGGTGATGTAGTAGTAATATTTAGTAGTAGTAGTTACTGGTGGTGGTGGTAGTAGTATTAATAGTAGTAGTAGTGGATGTAAGTAAGTGTGGTAGTAATAGTATTGGTAAGTAGTGGTGGTGGTAGTAGTAATATTAATTGTAGTATTAGTAGTAGTAGTAGTTAGTATTGGTGGTGGTTGTAGTATTAATAGTAGTAGTAGATGTAGTAAGTAGTAGCGATGATGTTAGAAAGTAGTAGTAAATTCCATACCCTGGCAGTAGGGGCATGTTGTTTTCGTCGTGCATTGGCTAAACTCCCCATCAGAGGGTCGGCCGCAGCAAAGCACCGCCACGTTTGCCTTCGCGTGACGTCCGTTCTCTGTTTGTACCCCCGGGCTGTTTTTAGGAGGCGGTGCAGCGCGTCCCCGGCCCCACCCACCCACCCACCCTGTGTATCTTTGAGGCTTGCGTATGCGTCACCCCTTCACCCCGATGATCTGAGTCCGTATTCTCGTCGGTCAAGGAAGTTCCCTCCCAACACCTTCTCCTTAGTGATTTATTTGGAAGCTCCCTGACACATCCAAATTTATTTTTTTTTTTTTTTTTTTTTTTTTTTTTTTTTTTTCAAAGCTCCCTAATACCATCTCGAAAGGAGCTTATTCTGAAGCGTCCTGACACCTCCAAAGTGATTTATTTCGAAGCTTCCTAATACCTTTTCCAAAGTAATTTGTTTTGAAATTCCCTAACAATTTTTTTTTTTTTTTTTTTTTTTTTAGTTGGAACATTTTTTCCTAAGTGATTTATTGTATTTTGAAGTTCCATAATGTCTAAGTGATTTAGGTTGTAGCTCCCTAACACCGTCTCCGAAGTGATTTATTTTGCTTATTGCACCTTACTGTCCCCTTCTGTGTTACACAAATCCTTCCAATATCACCATACTGAATGAATAACGCAGAAGAGGATATTAGCCAGCCATATTCAGAAATAAATCGCTAAGGAAGAGGTGTTAGGGAGCTTTCTTAACCGACGAGGATGGACCTAAGACTTGACACTAGAATACGATGCTAGTCACGAGGAAGTGCAAGGATGTAGAGCCACAGTATTGTCTTATTCTGCCATTGAGCTACGTGAAATAAGCTGCAAAAGATTAGAGAGAGAGAGAGAACTCTAGACTAACATAGGGCAAAAGGACAATACAATGCATCAACATAGTGAAGGTGTGAGCGGCTTTAAAACTGGATCTAGATATTTAGACACATTTTGTTAGGATTAGGAGTTTAGGATTATTTTTTAAGTATCATTACCAAGGTTTTGCTCTTGTACAGTATAGCTTAGCGTGTAAAAGTGTGTGTGTTTGTAGCTTAGAGTAGTTTTCTCTTTACTTTTGCTTTATTATGTGTCTAGTTTATTTTTTAATTTACTTATAGTTTGCGACGTTCTACTACCTTGTGAGGGCCAGTTTTGCAATTTTGTACTGTGAATTCTCTCTCTCTCTCTCTCTCTCTCGTTGTGCTTTAAGACTCTCCACCACCTTCCGAGAGCCAAAATGATCAACCCACGTGACTGTTTTTCCCAAGTCCACATATTATAGAAAGATGACCCACGTTTTCATCCATGTGTCGTTCGTGCCCACTGTTGGACCCTACGGCGGTGCATTTAAAGGGTCGTGGGTTTAAAGGGTTCCGTGTTTAAAGGGTCCTGTGTTTGATGGGTGCTGTGTTTAAAGGGTCCCGTGTTTGATGGGTCCCGTGATTAAAGGGTCCTGGGTTCCGTGGTTCAAGGGTCCTGGGTGCCGTGTTTAAAAGGTTCTGGGTGCCGTGTTTAAAGGGTCCTGGGTGCCGTGTTTAAAAGGTCCTGTGTTTAAAGGGTCCTGGGTGCCGTGTTTAAAAGGTCCTGTTTTTAAAGGGTCCTGGGTGCCGAGTTTAAAGGGTCCTGTGTTTAAAGGGTCCTGTCCCGTGTTTAAAGGGTCCTGTGTTTAAAGGGCCCCGTGTTTAAAGTGTCCCGTGTTAAAAGGGATCCCTTGTTTAAAGGGTCCCATGTTAAAAATGTCCTGTGTTTAAAGGGTGCCGTGTTTAAAGGATCTCGTGGTAAAAGGGTCACGTGTTAAAAGGGCCCCGTGTTTAAAGGGTCCCATGTTTAAAGGGTCTTGTGTTTAAAGGGTCTTGTGTTTAAAGGGTCTCGTGTTAAAAGGGCCCCGTGTTTAAAGGGTCCCATGTTTAAAGGGTCCTGTGTTTAAAGGGCCCCGTGTTTAATGGTCCCGTGTTTAAAGGACCCTGTGTTTAAAGGACTCAGTAAAGTCAAAAGAATATAGACGAAGGATGCACCGAATTCCACATGGCAATTTTTTTTTTTTCCAGTTGAAGAAATGGTTAGTCCACATAGAGAGAGAGAGAGAGAGAGAGCTAGCAGGCGACTTGAAGGAGGTAGGGCCAAGATTTCAAAGGCTTATATGTTGGAATGTTTGAGCGGCTCATTTCACAGGCAACTCTGCTTGACGGTTCTGCTCCTGTGCATTCTTTGTTTACAGATGCATCTTTATACCATTTCTTACATGGGAGTTAGGGATTTGATGATGACTGATAAAAGCTTTGCCGTATCGATTTTATATATATATATATATATATATATATATATATATATATATATATATATATATATATATGTGAATGTGTACTGGTATATAATATATAGATTATTGTATATGTATAGTTAGAGAGTTATATACATAAATTTTATTAGAAGAAAGTATTAGAGGAAATAGCCAATTAAAGAAAATGGTTGAAGCCTTATTTAATGCTGCGCTGTTCTTGTTATCATTTTTCTCTATAATGATATATATATATATATATATATATATATATATATATATATATATATATATATATATATATATACACACACACACACACACACACACACACACACACACGCGGAAGTGGCACACAAAACAACAGGAGTGGCACGGAAAACACATTGTGGAGGAAATATTTTCATGTCTGCTGCACGTGGTTTTATTAATGTGATGATTAAGTCTTCCTTTTACACTTTTTTCAGGATGTCGTGGCATAGAAACAGATGAGGAAAGGGAAAGGCGAGTTTACACAAAGGCAGCAACGGTCCCACGCTCATCTCCCTCTGCTTCTTGGCAACAACAACAAAGATGGCGGCCGAACAAAAGACGGGTGATTGCGCCAGCCCTGCCAGGTGGGTGTGCGGGTGTGTGGGCGCCCAGGCTCATATATTATCGTTCATGGGACGTTTTATTGACTCTTGGGATTGTAAATTGTCCCAGTTTTCTTAATTTGATGTGGCACAGATCTGGTTAATTTTAAAAATGAATAGTATTATTTTTACATTGACGAAGTAAATGGATTTGAATTTATATTTTAGCCTAGTAGACATGCGTGGATTTAGTGGTGTTTATACTGGATGAAGTAAACAGACTTGAACTTATCTATGTCAGTGGCTTAGAAGGACTAAAAATTTCATATATTCTTTTTTGGGAATCAGATTTTCGAGGCAGTCCATAAGAAGTTTAATCCTTGCGCATTTTATTGAATTTGAGATTGTATATTGTCCCAGTTCTTAAAAGTTTATATGAAAAAGATTTGGTAGACTGAAAATAAGCCAACTGAGTGGACAGGTGTACATTTTTACCATAGGCGAAGTACATGAATTTGAATTTGAATTTTACGATAGGCGTAATAAGGTGAGCAGAATTTGTGTTTGGATGCCAGAAAAAGACTTAACAATTTATATCTTTTTATTTTCTGTTTGTTTTTATTGTCATTGATAATTTAATATATCCCGTTTTTTTTTTTTTTCCAGTATGTGTTCATGGACTTTGGAATTTATCTCTTTTCGGTATTTTTATTTTATTTATTTTTTACTCAGAATTGATCTCTCTTTTTCGGAGTGTTTTTTATTGATGTGTGATTGAAAATTGTCCCAGTGTTGTTAAATCAGGTATGCTCCATTTTGGCAGAGGTCGAAAGTTGGGGAATTTTTATACATTTATTTATGGAGTGGAGAGGTGTATGAGAGAGGGGTGTGGGGGCAGGGCAGTAAAATGGCGGGGGACAGGGCGACATGGAGGCGATTTGTTTGTGGCCACCCCTTGCGGAATTAAGGCGTCTGGCAGTAGATACATAGATATTTATTTTTTTTTTACCATCGCCGAATTAGACAGACTGAAATTGATACACATTTTCGTAGATGAGAAAGATTAGTTTGAATTTGCGATTTTGGTTAACGAAAATAGACGAATTGATTTTTTTTCTTTTTTCAATGGCTGAGAGACTTCAAATTTTGTCCTGTTTTAGTTATCATTTTTTTTTATTACTTTATTTACTGATTTCTTTATTGCAATATGGAAATGTAGACAGACTTGATTATTAAAGGTAAATGACGTGTTAAATGGACGTGGGATTATAATTGACCCTCTTATCTTACGTTGATATATTTGAATAATTTTGAAGGAGGCTGCCGATGTGCGTTAACGGATTTATTATTTCTTTATCACTAGCTTCAACGGATTTATTTGAATTATGAGTTAACGGATTTATTTTTTTATCACTAGCCTCAACGGATTTGTTTGAATTATGAGTTAATGGATTTATTTTTTTTTATTGCTAGGCTCAACGGATTTATTTGAATTATGTGAGTTAACGGACTTATTTTTTTATTACTAGCCTCAACGGATTTATTTGAATTATGTGAGTTAACGGATTTATTTTTTCTTTATCACTAGCTTCAACGGATTTATTTGAATTATGAGTTAACGGATTTATTTTCTTATTACTTGCCTCAACGGATTTATTTGAATTATGGATTTGAATTGGAATTTTAGGGCAAGAAATAAGGGGGATTAATTTCCTGTTTTGGGTGTCTGAAAGCCTTTAAATGTATTAAATACTTTATATAAGGTATGTTTTATTGAGAGAGAGAGAGAGAGAGAGAGAGAGAGAGAGAGAGAGAGAGAGAGAGATGTAACGAGGAAAAAAGATATGTTGGTTGTAAAGAAGTAATATATTCAGTGAGAGAGAGAGAGAGAGAAGGGGGGGCTTAGCTATAGAAGACAAAAGAAAATGGAATGTTCGCAGTGAAGAAGTTAGAGAGAGAGAGAGAGAGAGAACCACCTGGCCTTAAGAAAAAAGCTCCCACTGAAGGAGTAAATCGGTTATATAATGAGTTGCGCACAGGATGTGAGTATACCCTGCCAAGTGTTTTATTTTTTTTTCTTTCAAGAGGATGTAGTATTTTGAAACGCCTGGCCAGCCTTATATCCGGCTTATGTTGTTGATGTTTACATGTGCGTTGTTTTGAGGGAGGGGGTATTACGGTGTGTGTGTGTGTGTGTGTGTGTGTGTGTATGTGTGAGAGAGAGAGAGAGAGAGAGAGAGAGAGAGAGAGAGAGTGTTTGTGTGTGTGTGTGTGTGTGTGTGTGTGTGCGTGCGTGAGAGAGAGAGAATGAGTTTGTGTATGTGTTCATTTACGTCATGGACTCCGGTAATTCATCACTGGTGAGGGAGAGAGAGAGAGAGAGAGAAAGAGAGAGAGGCACTGCGTCTGTCTGTTTGTATGAATGTATGTATCTATCTGTGGATGTATTTACCTATAACACACACAATAATAAACAGTAACATCGCGAATGGTGGGTGACAGAGCGACTTGGAGGCGTTTTGTCTGCGGCCACCCTTAGCGGGATTAGGGCGTCGGGCTGTAGATAGATAGATAATATTCTCAACTACCCTAATTGGCTTGTTAGATGGGAGAAAGACAGTGATGCTTTCTGGGTGGAATAGTAATGATTATAAAATGGTCGCCATGAACTATTAACCTAATCTCACGAAACAGCATCTAACTTGACCTCTCCCCTCCCTCCCCTTCCCCTTCCCTCCCCTCCTCCCCTCCCCTCTTTTCCTTCCCTCCCCTCTCTTCATTCTCCTGGCCTATCCTGTCTTCTTGTCTCCACTCCTCTCCCCTCTTCTCTCCTCTCCCCTCTTCACTCCTCTCCTCCCCTGACCTAGCATCACTTGTGTGTGTGTGTGGTAATGTCTGTTTATATCCATGTGTGTGAGTGTTTGTGTGTGTTT
>NC_137010.1:2818600-2828600 GCF_032717465.1 Coenobita brevimanus
GGTGTCCAATGAGCAGGTGTCCAATGAGCAGGTGTCCAATGAGTAGGTGTCCAGTGAGCAAGTGTCCAATGAGCAGGTGTCCAATGAGCAGGTGTCCAGTGAGCAAGTGTCCAATGAGCAGGTGTCCAATGAGTAGGTGTCCAGTGAGCAAGTGTCCAATGAGCAGGTGTCCAATGAGCAGGTGTCCAGTGAGCAAGTGTCCAATGAGCAGGTGTCATTTTTTTTTTTTTTTTTTTTTTTTTTTTATTGACTGTTGGGGTTGGGGGGTTCACTCTCTGGGGAAATTGATCTGGATGTGGAGAGAGAGTTTGCAGGGGTGGAGGGAGGTTTTGGAGGGATGGAGAGAGAGTTTGCAGGGGTGGAGGGGGGTTTTGGAGGGATGGAGAGAGTTTGGAGGGGGTGGAGGGAGGTTTTGGAGGGATGGAGAGAGAGTTTGGAGGGATGGAAGGTTTTGGAGGGAGAGTTTGGTGGGGTGGAGGGAGGTTTTGGAGGGACGGAGGGAGGTTTGTCGAGGGATAGAGGGAGAGTTTGTAGGGATGGAAGGTTCTGGAGGGATGAAGGGAGAGTTTGGAGGGATAAAGAAACAGTTTGGAGGGGTGGAGGAAGAATGTGGACGGAGGTTTTGGAGGGATGGAAGGAGAGTTTGGAGGGGTGGAGAGAGGTTTTGGAGAGATTGAGAGAGAGTTTGTAGGGATGGAGGGAGAGTTTGGAGGGATGGAGAAAGAATTTGGAGGGGTGAAGAGAGAGTTTGGAGGGGAGGAGGGAGAATTTTGAGGGGTGTAGAGGGAGATTTTAGAGGGGGGGGGGGAGGAAGATTTCAGACTCGGAGGAATGTAACGGAAGGATGGAGAAAGAGTGAGAAAGAAAGGCGAAAGGAAGATTAGAGAAAGAATAAGGAAGGATGGAGAAGAGTGAGGAAGTTGGGGGTCACTATCTTATCCTAGAACAACAACAGCAGCAACAACAGCAACAACAACACTCCTCCCCCCTACCTGCCTAACCTCTGCCCATCTGCCTACCCCCTACCTCACCCCCAACCCACCTGCCTATCCCTTACCTCACCCCCAACCCACCTGCCTATCCCCTGCCTCACATCTTACATTCCTGCCTCATCATACAACCTTATTACCTACCCTCTGCCTCACCCTTCCCTCCCTGCCTACCCCCTGCCTTACCCTGCCGTCTGCCTACCCCTGCTCCCCCCCCCCTCGTAAATGTGGCGTGACCCATTTGGCAAGGTGGCAGGAACACCTCGCTGGCGCCGCCCTGTCACGGTCCCCTGCCACACACATACGCACACGCTCATACGTACACACACACACACACACACACACACACACACACACACACACACACACACACACACACACACACACACACACGTATACACCCTCACACACACAAGAGCATCCTTACACCCACCCAACCATACATAGTCATCGATATGCACATAAAAACGTACACGCTCCCCTCTCTCTCTTTTTCCGCGTCACGTCCACAGGTATACACAACCCCCACTACACCGTCACATACACACACACACACACACGTGGCACCCCCTATCGGCACAATCAGAAGGTCACAAAAGTTTGGCTAATATTTCTCCTCCTCTGCTTCCTTCTTTCCTCTGCTGGCAAATATTCCCAAGCTGAGAGGGGCTTGGTATATTTCTCTGCCCATATATATAAAAAATTCCTAATATTTCACCGCATTTCTCACTTTCCTATGCATTCCTAATATTTCACCTCCTCTTCTTCCCACTTTCCTCTGCTGGCTAATATTCCCAAGCTGAGAGAGGCTTGGTATATTTCTCTACCCATATATACGAGTATAAAAAAAAAGTCTGTAATATTTCACCTCTTTTCTCACTTTCCTCTGTTGGTCTAATGTTTCACCACTGCTTACCACTTTCCCCTGCTGGCTAATATTCCTAAGCTGAGGGAGGCTTGGTATGTTTCTCTGCCCATAGATAAAAACAAGTGCTTGTGGGCCCTTCGGGCCCTCTCGCACTTGCTCCTGCGGAGGGCTCTAGCGCTGTGCGCTCGCTTTCTCGTGCTTCTCACTCGTTTCCTCGCTCTTCGCGCCCGCGTTGCGATCATTTCAGGTAATCCGAGTCACGTTTATTTGTTGTTCTAGTCTAACATTGTCACTCGGCTGCCAAAACACACACACACACACACACACACACACACACACACACACACACAGCTACCGCTATAGTATATTAGATATATAGCCATCAAAAACTCTACGGTGAACGCAACTCTAATTTCACGCACACGCCGGGAGCGGCGTCTTTTGGTCAAACTTTGATCGCTCATTAAATATAGTAAAAGTTTTTCAATCGTGATGGGACTAAGTTTTTTTTACATCAACGAATTTTTTGCGATTTTTGTGCCAATTTTGGTGCGATTTGAATGTGTAGTTTCGGCTGCCCAAAACACACAAACACACACACACACACACACGGCTACTGCTATAGCATATTAGATGTCCTTTTAATATTTCGCCTCTTCTGCATCTCCCTTTCCTCTGTTGGGCTAATATTTCACCTCCTCTGCTTGTCACTTTTCTCTGCTGGCTAATATTCCTAAGCTGAGGGAGGCTCGGTATGTTTCTCTGCCCATAGGTAAAAAGTTCTTCAAATATTTCACCAATTCTGCTTCTCCCTTTCCTCTGCTGGCTAATATTCCTAAGCTGAGAGAGGCTTGTATTCATGTCTGTTAAAGAAGCCCCCTAACACCTCTTCCTTAGCGATTTATTTTAAGATATGGCTGGTTAATATCCTTTTGTACATCATTTATGCATAGGATGGCGATATTGCAAGGATTTACGAAGGACAGGAGGGGACAGTATGGTGTGCTAAACAAAATAAATCGCTCAAGGAAAGGTGTCAGGGAGGAAGGTGACAGACATGCCCTGAGTGTGAGGTAGTTGCAGTAGATGAGTAGACAGACTTAAATCCTATGGTGTAGAAGTAGACTAACGCCAGATGATGCCGCTAATCACGAAGAAGTGCTAGGGGAAGGATGTAGAGCCGTAGTATTGTCGTATTCTACCACGGAGCTACGTGAAATAAGATGCAAATGGACAAAAATGTGGACCAAGTTCAGATGAAAGGAGTATATTATTATTATCATTATTATTATTATGATTATTATTATTATTATTGACTTTATCTGACGGAACTGGGCCATTCCTACAGCCTGAGAATAGTCATGGATGTGTGAATTTTGATGAGTTTTTGTTATGAAGTAGGAATGAGTCTCCTTGGTTACTAGTCAGATTCGTCCCCCAATCTGACTACACCTGGCCATCGACTGAGGTGAAAGGGGTTATGGATCTGTGTGTGTGTGTGTGTGTGTGTGTGTGTGTGTGTGTGTGTGTGTGTGTGTGTGTGAGAGAGAGAGAGAGAGAGAGAGTGTTACATTTCCACGTATACATAAAACACACACACTTTTCGATCCCAGCGTACTCGTGTGTGTGTGTGTGTGTGTGTGTGTGTGAGAGAGAGAGAGAGAGAGAGAGAGAGAGAGAGAGAGGAAAGAAATATGTAAAGAAACTAAACTGTAGCTCCTTAGAAGGCTCTCCCCCCACCCTCCAAGCCTCCGACCATGAGACGTACAGGAAAATAGTGAGAAGCAACACCTCGAGCCTTGAAAATAAACAGCCAAGGGGAAAATTTATAGGAAGGACAGAATGGGATTAAAAAATAAATAAATAAGTAAATAAATGAAGGCAGGGGAATGAAGTTTGTGTGTTGATTTCGAATAATTATTGTGAAGCGTAGTAATTCTCTCTCTCTCTCTCTCTCTCTCTCTCTCTCTCTCTCTCTCTCTCTCAATTTTACAGCCATCTTTTATCATTAATAAAATAGAATAAAACAATAATGACAGGAAACAGGTCAGCTCACAAACGCCTCTGTCTTTATTAGGATTATCTTTTATCTTTATTATCTCTCTTTATTAGGTTTATCTTTATCTGTCTATTAGGATTATCTTTTGTCTTTATTATCTGTCTTTATTAGAATTATCTTTTATCTTTATCGGGTGGATTAGAGTGCCTTTGAATTACTTAGATACTTTACTTAATACTTTCTTACAAGGAACAAAGCTCTTCTTATCCAGTTCCTGTTTTTCTTTACGATATCTGCTCCCTAACACCTTTTCCTGAGCGGTTTACTTTGTGAAGAAGCTCCCTAACACCTTTTTCTGTGAGGTTTACTTGGAGGAAGCTCCCTAATACCTTTTTCAGAACGGTTTATTTTGTGAGGAAGCTCCCTAACACCTTTTCCTGAGCGGTTTATTTTGTTTATTACACCTCACTCTCTTCCGTGTTACATAAATCCTTCAAACATCGCCATACTCTGCCATATCCCCAATAAATAAATAAATCAATAAATCGCTAAGGAAGAGGTGTTAGGGAGCTGCCTTATCTGACGGGAATACGGGGCTTATTCTATTCCTAAATGTAACTATCTTTTTACCTACTATTCTTGACTGTAACTATATTTTATATCTACTATTCCTAAATGTAACTATCCCTTTATCTACTATTTCTAAATGTAACTATCCCTTTATCTACTATTCTTAAATGTAACTATCCCCTTTATCTGCAGTTGCAAATTGACGGTATCTTGTTGCATCCCTTGGCAACTGACAGGTGGCGATTTTGTCTCTTCCTGATTTTGATAACGCTTTTATATTTCTACCCCTGTTTTGCAAAGTCTGCCTCATCCCTTTGCAACTGACACGTGGTGATTTAGCCTGTCCTTAAGCGTGACTATACTTATACTTTTTACTGTACTTTTTGGAAGCCTGTATCATTCCTCAGCAACATCATTGATAAAGAAATATTTGCTTACGTCGATGTTCACTGTGTCTGGTAAATATTAGGCTGTTGCTTCACTACGAGTGGTTCATCATCATCATTATTATTATTATCATCATCATCACTATCTTGCTCTCCCTTGTTCATCATCATCGTCATTCATCATCAGAAATAATAATCATCATCATCATCACTATCCAGACCTCCCTCATTCATCATCATCATCATCGTCATTCATCATCATCATCATCATCATAATCATCATCATAACCAAACCTCCCTCTTTCATCATCATTATCATCATCATCATATCCAAACCATCCTCATTCATCATCATCATCATTCGCCGTCATCATCATCATCATTATCATCATATCTCCCTCATCCATCATCATCATCATTATCATCATCATCATCATATCCAAACCACCCTCATTCATCATCATCATCATCATACCTCCCTCATCCATCATCATCATCATCAAAACCAAATCTCCCTCATTTATCATCATCATTATCATCATCATCGTCATCATCATCATCATCAGCACCTCGTTTCATACATAAGGATGGATTGGAGTAGGAGAGAAAGAGAGAGAGAGAGAGAGAGAGAGGAATAATAAATACCGATAGTTAAATGGAGCGAGGCAGAAACGGGAAGGTTTGACGGGGACGAGGTAGGCCGGGGGGAGGGGGAGGTCAAGGATGAGATAGATATATAGATAGATAGATAGATGGGTAAGTAGATAGAAGGGGGCTGGAGTTAAGGATGGGATAGATAGATAGGTAGATAGAGGAGGTGGAGGCAAGGACGAGATAGATGAATAGATAGATAGATAGAAGAGGTGGAGTTAAGGATGAGATTGATGGATAGATAGATAGCTAGATTGAGGAGGTGGAGTCAAGGACGGGTAGATGAATAGATAGATAGATAGAAGAGGTGGAGTTAAGGATGAGATAGATGGATAGATAGATAAATAGGTAGAGGAGGTGGAGTCAAGGATGGGGACAGATAGATGGATGAAATTAGATAGATACATTCATAGACAGGCAGATAGATAGATATATGGATGGGTTGATAGATAGATAGGTGAATATAGATTAATGGATGGATAGATAGATAGATTAATGCAAAGATGCGATGGATAGATAGATAGTATGATTTAAGGATGCGATAGATAGATAGATAGACAGATATACATACATACATACATAGACAAGTAGATGGATAGATATATAGATGGATGGATAGATAGATAGATTGATAAATGGATTATTGGATACGTAGATAGATGTAGGGGTAGATTGATAGATAGAAACTAGTGGGTGGAAAAGCAATATCTATGGAAAGAAAAATAGATAGATAGATAGAACGATAGATAAATAGGAGGAAGTGGGAGATAGATAGATGGAAGTAGTTAGAGAAATACTGATAGATATAAGCCGTAGACAAGTAGATGGATAGATAGATAGATACTTTGCAATAACAGACGGGTAGATAGATAGATGAACAGATAGAGAGTGATAGGGAGAGCAAGAGAATGAAAGGAAGCTGAAAGAGATTTGGCTTTAAGAGAAAGAGAGAAAAAGAGAGAGAGAGAGAGAGAGAGAGCACTATCTTTAACACGTTGCCCTTGAGACGTATCCATTGCCATGAGGTCCTGTTGTATGAGGGAGAATATCAGGGAGGGTATAAGGGGTATCAGGGAGGGTGTAAGGAGTATCAGGGAGGGTGTAAGGGGTATCAGGGAGGGTGTGAGGGGTATCAGGGAGGGTGTAAGGGTATCAGGGAGGGTGTAAGGGGTATCAAGGAGGGTGTAAGGGTATCAGGGAGGGTGTGAGGGTATCAGGGAGGGTGTAAGGGGTATCAGGGAGGGTGTAAGGGGTATCAGGGAGGGTGTAAGGGGTATCAGGGAGGGTGTAAGGGGTATCAGGGAGGGTGTAAGGGTATCAGGGAGGGTGTAAGGGTATCAGGGAGGGTGTAAGGGTATCAGGGAGGGTGTAAGGGGTATCAGGGAGGGTGTAAGGGGTATCAGGGAGGGTGTAAGGGTATCAGGGAGGTGTGTATGGGTGTATGTTTGTGTATAAGGAGGAGGAGACTCAAGAATAAGATCCAGTTATATGAGGGAGGATGTATATGAGGGTATGAGGGTGTCTGTGGGTGTATCAGGGAGTATAGGGATGAGGTGTATGTATGTATAAGGTGTAAGTGTATGAGGGAGGGTGTTTGTGAGGGTGTTTGGGTGTAAAATGAGAGTGTAAAGGAAAGCAAAGAGACAAAAGCATGATAGTCCTTTTGAGGCTGTTAGAGAGAGGACTGTGGTGTTTGTGTTTGAGCTGGAGACACACACACACACACACACACACACACACACACACACACACACACACACACACACACACACACACACACTCTCTCTCTCTCTCTCTCTCTCTCTCCCTCTTTCTCTCTCTCTCTCTCTCTCTCTCTCTCTCTCTCTCTCTCTCTCTCTCTCTCTCTCTCTCTCTCTCTCTCTCTCTCTCTCTCTCTCAGGAAGTGTATGTGGGATGGTGTTTGTGAGTGCAGGAAAGAGAGAGAGAGAGAGAGAGAGAGAGAATACACACTACAACTTAACTGTATATCCAACCTTCACTCACTGTCTCTTCACCCTGGCCACACACACACACACACACACACACACACACACACACACATGAACAAGCGCATATACACAGACCCCAGCACACACACACACACACACACACACACACACACACACACACACACATGAACAAGCGCATACACACAGACCTCAGCACACACAAGCACGGACTTACACACACACACACACACACACACACACACACACACACACACACACACACACACACAAAACATCCCTAATCCCTGCCTGACGAGAGCAGACAAACAAACAAACACTGAGTAACATCGCAAAGAAAGCAAACACGAAAGCAAAGAAGCCAAACAAGGAGGCGGAAGAAGAGTTGTTTTTGTTGTTGTTTTTGTTGTTTTTTTGAGTTTATGTAAATTGTTTTGGAATTTGCATGAATTAATTTTTTTTTCTTTGTTTTTTTTCTTGTTCCTCTTGAGTGTTCGTCCCAGAATATATCATAAAGTGTGTGTGTGTGTGTGTGTGTGTGTGTGTGTGTGTGTGTGTGTGTGTGTGTGTGTGTGTGTTTTCATGGTTGGGTTAATTAGTCTGTTTGTTCAATTAGGTGGTGTTTTTACTCGTGTTTTTTTTATATAAATTGCTTACATTTTCCTTATTTTGTTTGTCTTGGCGATTTTCTTTCTTATAAATTGAGTTGTGGGAGAGTTAGCATGTGCGATATTGTGTGATTCTGTTGTAATGAGTGAAGGGATGGTTTTATGTAGCACTGTACTGCGTCGGGAACAATGGAGGGAAGCGGAGACTAGTGTGAATGAAACAGAAGAGGAGGAGGAGTAGAAGGAGGAAGAGGAGAGGGAGGAGAAGAAGAAGGAGAAGATGAAGAAGAAGAAGAAGGAGGAGGAGGAGGAAGAGGAGGAGGAGAAGAAGAAGAAGAAAGGAGAAGGAGGAGGAGGAGAAAAAGAAGAAGGGAGAGGAGGAGGAGAAAAAGAAGAAGAAGGGAGAGGAGGAGGAGGAGAAGAAGAAGAAGAAGAAGAAGAGGAAGAAGGAGGAGGAGGAGAAGAAGAAGAAGAAGGGGGAGGAGAATAAGAATAAGAAGGAGGAAAGGAAGAAGAATGAGGAGGAGGAGGAGGAGAAAGGAAGAAAAATATGCATCACAACAATATATATCTTGCAGTTCTGACACACCAAGAAAAAGAAGAAAATAAAAAGCAACCCAGCACAATATTACATGCAACTCTGACGTACAGCAGTGAAACGTGGCCGATGCATGCGATAGACAGGACGATCTAGGAGAGGGAAGGTGGCCTTGAAGGACACGTGGAGGGAGGAGGCCAGATGGGTGTGTGGAGTGAGTGTTGAGGAGGTGAGAGGGTGGGAGTTGAGTGTGTGTGTGTGTGTGTGTGTGTGTGTGTGTGTGAGAGAGAGAGAGAGAGAGAGAGAGAGAGAGAGAGAGGAGTGTTGCTTGTGAAAGAAAATATATTGAAAGAGTCGGATAGAGACGAGAGAGAGAGAGAGAGAGAGAGAGAGAGAGGATGGCAGAGTTACAAAGTGAACGGGGTAATAATACAAAGATAAATATATAAACATTTTTAGGACCATTGAAGGGACATACTACACCACCCTCTTAAATGACCGCCTCGGGTGGACCTGAACCCAGATCAAAAGCGAACCCAAGTCAAAAGTGATAGTAGACGCGCGCACTACCGACCCGAGTGTAGAAACTAAGGATTGATGTAGGTTATAGCAGTAGAGTGTGTACGTGAGACAAAGGGAAACATACATACACACATACATACACTACATACATACATACGGGTACTGTACATAGATACATACATACATACCACATACATACACACATACATACATACGAGTACCGTACATAGATACATACATACATACCACATACATACATACACACACATACATACATACATGCATACATAGGTAGGTATACAAGTACTGGGGGTGGGTAGCTAGATACGTGTAGGTAGGTAGGTAGGCAGGTAAGTAGGTAGATGGATAGACAGATATATGGGTAGATGGACTAACAGATATATGCAGATTGATACGTAGGTACTGAAGGTGGGTAGCTGGATAGGTCTAGGTAGGTAAGTAGGCAGTAAGTAGGTAAGTAGGTAGATGGACAATTAGGCAGATAGGTAGGTAGGTAGATAGATAGATGGACAAATAGATATACAGAGATAGGTAGATAGATAATGAGATGAAAAACCACATAGATAAATAGACAGACTGATGGAAAAGCCAGACACCCTAGGGCAAGCTGTTTCATCTAGCATACATATAAGACCGTAACAGAATAGCCTACCTCTCAATACAAGGTCATGGTATAGAACACGTAGCCTTGCGGTATAAACAACGTAATACCAACTAGCTCCTGGTGTGACGTAAAGCGAAGACATAATTGGTGTTTTGTCTTGCCTCGTCTCCTTTTTTCTTCTTGTTTTTCTTTTTTTTAATTAACGGGAGGTAGGCGTGTGTTTGGGTTCACTGGGCGCGGGCGGAGGGTGGAGAGGGGGTGAATCTCTCTCTCTCTC
>NC_137010.1:2831100-2836100 GCF_032717465.1 Coenobita brevimanus
TGCTGTTACTACTTCTACCACTTCTAATATTGGCTGCTGCTGTTAGTGGTAGTAGTAGCAGTAGCAGTGTTAGTATAAGTATTGTTATTATCGACATTTTGAGTCAGTTACATACAAGATGGTACTAACTGTAGAATAAATCGCTTAGGAAAAGGGCAACTTAGGTCTGCAGTCCACCGGGTTCACGTTCTACTACTACTACTACTACTAATAATAATGATAATAAAGTAGTAGTAGTAGTAGTAGTAGTAATAATGGTAGTAGAAAGAGCCCCAGTGTATATTGCCAATGTGTGTGTGTGTGTGTGTGTGTGAGAGACACACACACACACACACACACACACACACACACACACACACACACACACACACACACCAGATAACCTCGAACACAGGGGCGCCAATTATCTATTTTTTCGTCTGTGTTTGTTGTTTGTTGTCCCACCCACAGAGGCATCCATGTACCTACCTGCCTACTTACATATGTACCTACCGACCTACCTACATATTTCTACCTACCCGCCTACGTCTTCCTACTTACCTCCCTACCTACCTATACTGTATACCTTCCTACCTACTTACCCGTCCACCCACCTGCCTACCTGCCTACATATGTCTACCTACCCGCCTACCCACGTGCCTGTCGTATCTACCTACGCGCCTACCCTCATCTCATCAGCCCACTTACCTACCCACGGACCTACCTGAGTGCCTACCTACCTATCTACATACCTACCTACCTACCTACCTGTCTGTCTGTCTGTCTGTCTGTCTGTCTACCTGCCTGCCTGCCTACATGTATGCTTGAATACACACACACACACACACACACACACACACACACACACACTTAAGAATTGACATAGCTACCTAGATACCTACATATTCTCTCTCTCTCTCTCTCTCTCTCTCTCTCTCTCTCTCTCTCTCCATGTTTGTATTTCTATGTATGTGTGTGTGTATATATGTATGTGTATGTTTTTTGTGTGTATGTATATGTATGTGTATATATATTTATGTGTTTTATGTGTATGTATGTGTGTATGTATGTATAATTCTCCTAACCTCTAAGATATACACAAACAACAAGCCCTCCTTCCCACACACCCTCCCACGCCGTGTCCTTCCCTTGCATCTCAAAAATACATTTAGAATATCTTAGAAAGTGTGAAGGAAAGATATATTGATGTAGTGTGTCTGCAGCAATAATGTTAAATCTTTACTACAACAACAATAACATAATAATAATAGTAATAATAGTAGTAGTAGTAGTAGTAATAATAATAATAGTAATAATAATAGTAGTAGTAGTAGTAGTAATAATAATAATAGTAATAATAGTAGTAGTAACAGGAGCAGTAGTAGAAGTAATAATAATAATAATAATAATAACAATAATAATAACGAAATAAAAAGTAAATTGCGGAAAATATACACCTCAATTAAATCATATAATAAAGATGTCATCATTATACAACAACCCCTCCCTTGACGAGGCAATTAAGGGGCAATGATGAGGGTGATTAGTGAAAGGGAGGCCATTAGAGTCTCGTGGCAATGTACTTAGGCAACTTCCTTTATTTTGTTTTATTTTCCCTCCAACTCCTTTATTTTCTGTATTATTTTTCCTCCAACTCCTTTATTTTGCTTTATTTTTCCTCCAAATTCCTTTATTTTGTTTTATTTTTCCTCCAACTCCTTTATTTTGCTTTATTTTTCCTCCAACTCCTTTATTTTGTTTTATTTTTCCTCCAACTCCTTTATTTTGCTTTATTTTTCCTCCAACTCCTTTATTTTGCTTTATTTTTCCTCCAACTCCTTTATTTTGCTTTATTTTTCCTCCAACTCCTTTATTTTGTTTTATTTTTCCTCCAACTCCTTTATTTTGTTTTATTTTTCCTCCAACTCCTTTATTTTCTGTTTTATTTTTCCTTCAATTTCCTTTATTTTCTGTTTTATTTTTCCTTCAATTTCCTTTATTTTCTGTTTTATTTTTCCTTCAATTTCCTTTATTTTCTGTTTTATTTTTCCTTCAACTCCTTTATTTTCTGTTTTATTTTTCCTCCAACTTCCTTTATTTTGTTTTATTTTCCTTCAACTCCTTTATTTTCTGTTTTATTTTTCCTTCAATTTCCTTTATTTTGCTTTATTTTTCCTCCAACTCCTTTATTTTCTATTTTATTTTTCTTCCAACTTCCTTTATTTCCTAATTTGTTTTTCCTCCAGACGATTTTATTCATCTGGAGACGCACCTTTAGTCTTGGAGAGGTTAGTGAATCCTGCATGTAACCCCTCCAGTTCCATCAGTCTCTCTCTCTCTCTCTCTCTCTCTCTCTCTCTCCTAAGCTGAATAAAATCGTCTGGTATGAGCAAGAGGGAACCAACCCCTTCAGTTCGATCTCTCTTTTTCTCTCTCTCTCTCTCTCTCTCTCTCTCTCTCTCTCTCTCTCTCTCTCTCCTAAGCTGGGGAAAATCGTCTGGTAAGAGCAAGAGCCAATTATTAACCCTTCCAGCCCGAAAAACTCTCCCAGGTCGAGTGATAAACCGTCTGACGGCACCAGGAGCAAAATACTTAACCCCTCCAGCCAGAAAAATCCCCCTAAGCTGAGTAAAATCGTCTGGAGAAAGCAAGGTTAAAGTAAGATGGGATTAAGCCCTTCAGTGAGATAACCCGCCCCATCTCTCTCTCTCTCTCTCTCTCTCTCTCTCTCTCCCGTCCAGACGATTTTATTCATCTAAAAAAGGGACCTCTGGACGTGAAAGGCAGGGGATTTAAACAAACGTACCTGGGGATTTAAATAGACGTACCTGGGGATTTAAATAGACGTACCTGGGGATTTAAATAGACGTACCTGGGGATTTAAACAGATGTACCTGAGGATTTAAACACGTACCTGGGGATTTAAACACGTACTTGGGGGATTTAAACACGTACTTGGGGGATTTAAACACGTACCAGGGATTTAAACACTTACCTGGGGGTTTAAACAGACGTACCAGGAGATTTAAATTAATAACTAGACGATTTTGCTCAGCCCAGGAAAATCGCGGCCTTCAGGGGGTTAAGGGCTATTCCCATTAACCCCTCTTGGTTGTTATGGATTTTTTTTTATCTTTATTTTATGTACTTATTTATTTTTATTTCACTTTAATTCGTCGTCATTTAATTCGGCTTGACGCAAGACGATTTTATTCAACCCGGGGAAATCGTACCAGCGGGAGGTTTCAGAATCGTCTGCATCACCCCCTCAGTTTGCTGTGGACGGACGTGTGTCTTTGAATCCCGCCTATACAAGACGGTTATATTCGTACCATTGCACTGTATCATTCATAAACACTCCAGCGTTCGTGCTTGCGTCGGCCTTGGTCCCCTAATGGCGGATCTCCACGCTGTTCGATCTCTGGCAGCCTCCCTGTTCACTCCCTTATCCCTGAGGTCACTTTCTGTGGCCTTGTCCCATGTCTTTTTCGGTCGGCCTCTCGCAACCCTACCCCCGACGTTCACACTTCTCGTTTTCCGCACCCATTTGACATCTACATCCTCTCAGTATGCCCAAACCATTCCACGCTAAAATCCTCATCGCAACACCAACATATTCAAGTCCCATCCTTCCTCTCAACCCATCATTCGCAATCCCAGCCCCCCAAGGCCTCGCATTCAAGGACGCACTGCACATCCACCTAATCATTGTCATTTGTATACGTTTGAGCCAACGATTATCCTCTTCCTTTACTGGCCATGTCTCTACTGTACAGCATTACACTGCTAACACATGCTGCATACAAAGATCTCTTAGCGCGGAGGGAGAGCCTTCTCATTGTTAGGAGAGGCAACAGTTCCCAAATCTTCCCCCAGCCACCCCTTACCCTGGCCACAGCCTCTCCTCCAGCACGTAACATGTTCCCCAAATAACAAAACTCCTCCACACACTTTCAAGAGACTCTCCAGCAAGGTCAGTCCTTTCACTCTTGACACTTTTAACATGGTCTCCCCGACACACCACACACACGAAATCAGCGTTATTTCCCAGTCTGCCTATAATGCCACTACATCTCTTATGCAGCCACATATCACAAACACTGAACAAGATGGAGTTACTTCCCACCTGCTTGTGGCAAACTGCATGCAGCCACATTTCCTCTGCTTTGACAGTACCGCCACTTTGGTTTTATTCACATTTACCCTCTAACCCTTGCGCACCAGTTTGTTTCTCCATTGCCTAAATATTTCCTTTGCCTCCCTTTCATTGTCTGCAATAAACACCAAATCATCAGCATACAACTTATCCGATGAGAGTCCATTTCTGAGGTCATGTGAAGGAGCATCAAGCGCCTTGACAAAAAATAAAGAGACTCAAGACTGACCCCTGATGCCCCCAACATTCATATCACTCCAGTCTCCATTCACTCTCACCTGCTCCACATATAACCAGCCACTCCTCAGTCCCAAGCTTTTTCAATGCCCACTTCACCACCTCTCTAGGGGCTGTCAAAGGCCTTCTGCAAATCAACGAAAACAAAGTACAGCTCCCTTTTCTTTGCTATATACTTTTCCTGAAGCTGTATTTACTTCGTGCCTATACAAGACGATTTTATTCACCAGGAAAAATCACATGAGTAAGGTGGGGTTGACGGGGGGGGGGGGTTGAGAGAGTAAGATGTGGAGGTTAATGGTCGCCTTGATCACGTTGCGGGGGTTACGTAATGGGGAGAGGAGGGGAGGGGAGAGGAGAAAGCAGCAGAAGAAAGGAGGAGAGGGGGAGGGAGGGGAGGGGAGGGAGGAACTGATGGGAGGAGGGAGAGAAAGAGAGGGGAGGGGAGGGAGGAGCTGACGGGAGGAGGGGGAGAGAGAGGGAGTGAAATATAGAGGGAGGGGTGTGGAAGGGGGAGGGGAGGGGGTGAGGCACATTGCCCAAAACGTGAGGCCCCACCATCCTATCCAAACCACGCCCCCTCCCCAACCCACCCCTTCCCCTCTTCCCCATTCATCCCTCTCCCCCT
>NC_137010.1:2838600-2863600 GCF_032717465.1 Coenobita brevimanus
TACATATATATAAATTCCAGTAGGCAAAAATAATCGTATAAATATTAGAACAGAAAAAATGAAGTCACTACCATTCTTTAGGAAGCATTTAGTATCATTAGATTTTTTTAGTGTTTAAGATTATAATTGAGATTGACCTTGACCTTTGACCCTCATTTGACAGAGAGATGGGGGGGTTAGGACAGTGGAAGTAAACAGACGTACAGTATTAAAGAAAATGAATGTTAGTAGATTAAAAAGACGGTGTACACATGTCATTCTCTCTCTCTCTCTCTCTCTCTCTCTCTCTCTCTCTCTCTCTCTCGACAGTTCCCCCACCAACAGCCAATCAGCGTCCATCTTTTTTGCTTGCGTTTTTTGTTGTTGGTGAAGGAGGGGAGGAGGAGGAGGAGGAAGAGGAGGAGAAGTAAGAGGAAGAGCAGGAGGAGGAAGAAGGGGGAAGAGGAGGAGGAAGAGGGGGAAGAGAAGGTGGAGGAGGAGGAAGAAAAGAAGAGGAGGAGGGTGGGAAATAAGGAAAAAGAAAAGGAGGAGAGAGGTAAAAGGTGAGGAAAAAGGAGTGGAAGAGGAAGAGGGGGAGGAAGAAGACAGAAGGAGAGGATTAGGTGGAGGGGTAAGACGGTGGGGAGGAGGAGGAAGGGGAGGAAAGAGAAGAAGAGGAGGAAAGGAGGGGAAGTGGAAGGGGAACAAGAATTAGAAATAGGAGGAGGGGGAGGAGAAGCAAGAAATAAGAGGAAGAGGAGGAGAATGAAGAGGAAGAGAAGAGGAGGAGGAGGAGAAGGAGGAAAAAGAGGAGGAGGAGGAGAAGGAAGAAGAAAAGAGGAGGAGGAAGAAGAAAAGAGGAGGAGGAGGAGGAAGAAGAAAAGAGGAGGAGGAGGAGGAAGAAGAAGAAACGAGGAGGAGGAGGAAAAGGAAGAGGAAGAGAGGAGGGGGAGAAGGAACAGGGGAGGAGAAGGAAGAGGAAGAGAGTAGAAGGAGGAAAAAGAGGAGGAGGAGGAACCGGTCCAATAATGTATTCAGATAGGTGGGGGTTACCTCTCTCTCTCTCTCTCTCTCTCGGGGACCGTAAAATCTTTGTTCTGTGTATCTGTAACTCTCTCTCTCTCTCTGACACACACACACACACACACACACAGGGTACAGGCAGAGTACAACGTGGACAACAGAAAGTACAGTATGTTTACCCTTGGCTTTGTACCCTGTCTGTACTCTCTCTCTCTCTCTCTCTCTCAGGCATTATAATATCCAGTAAGTGACGCCAGGTTTTTTATTTTTTTATTTATTTATTTGCTTTATTTTTAACCTTCACTGCCATCACATAGTTTTAATTCACTGCTTTGAATAATCGAATGGCGGTATTTATCTATCAGTGAATATCTATCTATCTGTCCATCCGTCTATCTGTCTATCTACCTATCTGTCCATCCATTTATCTATATATCTTCCTGTCTATCTATCTATCTGCTGGCGTCCTATCTTATCTGTTTATGTCTGTCTGGCTGTCACATTCTTGGCTCCACAGGGACGTAGGTGCCCGGGGCTAGGCTGCACCTGACATTTAATAAGGATGCCTCTGTTTCGCTCTTCCCTTAGTGCCATTATATGAGAGAGAGAGAGAGAGAGAGAGAGAGAGAGAGGGAGAGGAAGACAGACAGACAGACAGATTGTGTGTCATGTTATAGTATAGGTTTTGTTGTTGTTGTTTTTTGTTGTTGTCTCGTTCATCTGAAACCCGAACTCAGTGGACTGCTGGCTGATCTTCCCCTTCTTCAGTTCGCCATCCATCCTTTGGGGGAAAGGGAGGGAGTTGAGGGACGTTTGTATACCCGGGCAGCTCCACCACCCCGTTTGTTTGTATCAGTGCCACCACGTGAAGGCGCCCCTCTCCACCACCACGAAAGGGAGGGTTGAGTTGGTTAGGTTAGGTTGGAGGATGGGTTAGGGTAAGGCAGGGTAGGGTAGGATGGAGTAGGGTAGGGTAGGGTAGAGTAGGGTACGGTAGAGTAGGGTAGGGTACGGTAAGGTAGGGTACGGTAGGTTAGAGTTGGGTAGGGTAGGGTTGGGTTAGGGTAGGGTAGAGTAGGTTGAGTAGGTGAGGGTAGGATTGATTGAGGCAGATTGAGTCAGGCTGAGATGTTAGGCTTGTTTAGGTTAGGGTAGGGTAGGGTAAAGCAGGTGAGGTGAGGTGAAGTTAGGTGAGGCAGGTGGTGTTGACAGTGGCTCCGTGACCTTGGCGGGGTTGTGGCAAGGTGAAGCCCGCCTTTGAGCACACCCACCTGTGAAGAGGAAAAAGAATGAAAAAAAAAATAAAGAAGAAAAAAGGTGAGATGTTACAATAGAATAGCACTTGGATTTGGTGCTAGTCACGAAGAAGTGCTAGGGAAAGGATGTAGAGCACCTGTGGAGTGAGGAGGAAAAAGAATAAGAAAAAAAGGTGAGATGTAACAATAGAATAGCACGAGGATTTGGTGCTAGTCACGAAGAAGTGCTAGGGAAAGGATGAAGAGCACCTGTGGAGTGAGGAGAAAGAGAAAAAAGATAGAAATTACAGAAAACCGCTGAGATGTACCAATAGAATAACACTGGAATTTGTTGCTAGTCACGAAGAAGTGCTGGGCTTATCTGTAGCACCCTGGGGGGGGGAGGGAAGAGAATAAATGAAGGAAATTAAATAAATAAGTAAAAATAAATGAAGAAACTAAAAATAAAAAAAAATAATTAAAAAATAAAAATAATTCAAGAAAAAATAACGATAATTCATGTGTAAATAAAGATAATAATGATAACAAAGGGATTTATTATAATTACACCTCTAATGACTGTCCTGTCTGTGGGGTGTACCTGTAATGATGGTAATTATAGTGGTGATAGGTTAATGGAGGTTAATTAGTCTCATCAGGTGATTAGGTGACGTAATCTAAGTACGGGAAATTTGTGTCTGACTTTCCCTTAATAATGATAATAGTTTTTGCAATAATAATAAGAATATGAGAAAAAAAGAAGACGAATGGATGATAATAATAATAATAATAATAATAATAACAGTAACAATAATAGAAGTAGGTATAATAATAATGATAAAAATGATAATAATGATAATAATGTATGTTACGAAAAAGATAATAATGAATGATAAAGTAATAGTAGTAGCAATAATAATAATAATAATAATAATAATAACAGTAGTAGTTGTAGTAGCAGTAGTAGTAACAGGCCGGTAAATAACAAAGAACCAAGCACTCAGGCCCTTGCTGTAGTGTATTTATGTGTGCATTAATGAGGAGGAAGACAGCAGGGTGTGTGTGTCTGTGTGTCTGTGTGTGTTGTGTGTGTGTGTGTGTGTGTGTGTGTGTGTGTGTGTGTGAGAGAGAGAGAGAGAATACAACTGCATGTACTAAAATGTCTAAGTTTCCTGGAGAGAGACAGACAGAGACAGAGACAGAGCTCCTCACACTCAGACACCAGCTCCTCAAGGATAACACCAGAAGCTGCTATCCTTGTCTTATCACTATCTTTATCTCGGCCCCAGACGGTCTGCGTGGAGGAACAGTGGCACGTATCACCTAAGGAAGCTCCCTAGCACCTTTCCTTATGCGATTTATTTGGCTGATTACTCCTCTGAACCGTATTTTCATCACCTAAAGCTCCCTAACACCTTTCCCTAAGCGATTTATTTTGCCCGTATTTTCATCGCCTAAAGAAGCTCCCTAACACCTTTCCCTAAGCGATTTATTTTGCTTATTACTCCTCTGACCCGTATTTTCATCGCCAAAGGTAGCTTGCTAACGCCTTTCCCTAAGCGATTTATTTTTCTAATTACTACTCTGGCCCGTATTTTCATTGCCTAAAGCTCCCTAACACCTTTCCCCAAGCGATTTATTTTGCTTATCACTCCTTTGACCCGTATTTTCATCGCCCAAGGAAGCTTCCTAACACCTTTCCTTAAGCGATTTATTTTGCCTGTTACACCATACCCTCCCCGTCTCCGCATTACACAAATCATTCTAACACCTCTGCACTCTGCATATTGCAACGCATAGAAGGATATGAATCAGCTGTATCCTAGAGTAAATCGCCAAGGAAGAAGTGTTGGGGGGGGGGCCTGCTCAACCTGCGGGAGAACGTGCCATTATCGCCATTATCACGTCTTGCAGCGTCCGGTTTGATCCGCCTCTCTTCCACGCGCCTCACTTCACTGCGCCTTAACCCCCAGTGACTTAGCTAACGGGGGGGGGGACAGGGGGGTACTATTTGGAGCCTCCCCCCCCCCTATGGACCCTTCTTCAGTTAACTAAAAAATTAACCAAGGCAGACTTAGTAACTTGATTTTGATGTCACCTGAGTCAAATCTTTGTATATATCTATCTATAGCCCGACGCCCTAATCTACGCAGAGGGTGGCCGCAGACAAAACGCCTCCAAGTCGCCCTGTCAACCACCATTTGCCTGCCCTCCCCCCAACTCACTCACCCCTCCCTCATATACCTCTCAACTCAAATTACTTAAGACAGAATTGATCTCAAGGATGTGATTAATTTTTTGGCTGCAGAGAAAGCACGAATACAGACTCTCGGAAGATGACAAATTCGCTCATTGTAACTCTTCGTTGTTAGTGGTTAAAAAAAAAAAATAAGATAATTTTCTGTTGTATATATATATTTTTATCTAGGAATTGGCAGTGTTATATTTACAGTACCTTTTGCAAAATATATTCTGAAAAATAAAAAAAATAAAAAATCTGATGTAAATGATGTGAGAAGCCATTTTTTTTTTTTTAATGCACAAAATAAGAGGGTTCTATAAGGCATAAAATAAGGGGGTTCTGTAGGGCACAAAATAAGGGGGTTCTGTAAGGCACAAAATAAGGGGGTTCAGGCACAAAATAAGGGGGTTCTGTAAGGCACAAAATAAGAGGGTTCTGTAAGGCACAAAATAAGAGGGTTCTGTAAGGCACAAAATAAGGGGGTTCAATAAGGCACAAAATAAGGGGGTTCTGTAGGGCATAAAATAAGGGGGTTCTGTAAGGCACAAAATAAGGGGGTTCAGTAGGGCACAAAATAAGGGGGTTCAGTAGGGCACAAGATAAGGGGTGTCTGTAGGGCACAAAATAAGGGGGTTCTGTAGGGCATAAAATAAGGGGGTTCTGTAGGGCATAAAATAAGGGGGTTCTGTAGGGCATAAAATAAGGGGGTTCTGTAGGGCATAAAATAAGGGGGTTCTGTAGGGCATAAAATAAGGGGGTTCTGTAGGGCACAAAATAAGGGGGTTCAATAAGGCACAAAATAAGGGGGTTCAATAAGGCACAAAATAAGAGGGTTCTGTAGGGCACAAAATAAGGGGGTTCTGTAGGGCACAAAATAAGGGGGTTCAATAAGGCACAAAATAAGAGGGTTCAGGCACAAAATAAGGGGGTTCTGTAGGGCACAAAATAAGGGGGTTCTGTAGGGCACAAAATAAGGGGGTTCTGTAGGGCATAAAATAAGAGGGTTCTGTAGGGCACAAAATAAGAGGGTTCAGTAAATTCTGCATCAGACCATACCAGATTTTGAAAGGCCCCTCAAGGAGCAAATCCCCCTGGCCTCCCAAATGTCTAGCCGCGCCCCTGTTAACACCGTTTCGTAAGTGATTTATTTTCCCTATCCCACCTTACTATCCTCTTCTGTTTTTCGTAACTATAAATCCTTCAAACATCGCCATACACTGCATAAGTAACGTAGAAAAGGATATTAACCAGTCATATCCTAAAATAAATCGCCAAGGAAGAGGTGTCACGGAGCTTCCTTTTTGCAGCTTGATTCACGTAGCTGAGTGGCAGAAAGAGACAATACTACCTGCTCTACATCCTCCCCATAGCACTTCTTCGTGACTAGCATTATATTCCAGTGTTAGTCTGATGAGCATTCAAGGTGGAGGGATGGCAATTTTAGGCCAAGTTAGAGTAAAAAGAGTAAAATAATCAAAACTTTATTACTAGATATTATTTCTAAGTAAAGGTAATTCTAACACCTTCTAAGATCCGTAATCTAAGGAAGCTCCCTAGCACCTTTTCGTGAGCGATTTATTTTTTGGAAACGGATGAATGATATAAATTCGTATGCTATTTATGGAGAGTGTGGTGTTATTGAAGTGATTTAAATGACACAGAAGAGGATAGCAGGGAATAATAAGGAAAATAAATCGCTTAGGAAGAGATGTAAAGGGAGATCTGCATTAATCTGTATATAATAATTTCGTGGTAACAAAAATATGACTTTATTGAGGGAAATTTTGATCCTGTTCCTAACGCCTCCTCCTTAGCGGTTTATTTTCCTTATTACACCTGAGCAATACAAGGCGCCAGACATCGTAACTTACTTCCCAGGCGCCAATGCCCACCGTCCATACTGCATACACACACACACACACACACACACACACACACACACACACACAGGGCCGTCTCATCCAGGACTGGTGTGTTTTTTTTTATAACGTGTTGATTATAATGGTGTGTGTGTGAGTGTGTGTGTGTGTGTGAGAGAGAGAGAGAGAGAGAGAGAGAGAGAGAGGTGGGGCAAAAGAATTATATGAAGATTTTGATGATTACACTGGAGAGAGAGAGAGAGAGAGGGAAGTGTGTCAGTAAGGAAGAAGAGCACATAGGGAGGTTGCTGGCCTTGTCACCCCTAAACAGAAAAACAAACAAACAAAAACAGCGGCAGCGACAAGAATAGCTGTATTATTCTCTATCTATCCGTCTATCTATCTATCTGTTTGTCTATCTATTTTTACTTCTTGCCTATTCTCTCTCTGTGTCTGTATATCTGTCTGTCTGTCTGTTTTTTTACCTTTTGCCTATTGTGTTAATTATAGTCACAGGTTTCGTCTCTCTGCCTATCTATATATATCTATCTATCTCTGCCATCTGTCTGTCCCCTCCAGCCATCCAACCATCTATTTATTAGTAGCTGTTCTACCTCTCAGTCTGTCTATCTATCTATGTATCTATCTATACTGTATTGCTCTATCTGTATATATATATCAGTCTGACTAGCCTTCATTAGTAATCACTCCATTACACAGGGGCAGCAGTAACCATCCACATCAGCAATATTAACCGCAGTATAACTCTCTCTCTCTCTCTCTCTCTCTCTCTCTCTCTCTCTCTCTCTCTCTCTCTCTCTCTCTCTCACCGTAACTGGCTTCCTGTCTGGCTTTTTTTGCCACGTCTAACGGTTCATTTGTTGTTCCTCTACATGTTTCTTTGTTTCTTTGTTTTTTTTGTGTGTGTAGTGGTAATTGGTTTTGTTGTGTGTGTGTGTGTGTGTGTGTGTGTGTGTGTGAGAGAGAGAGAGAGAGAATACGTGTGTGTGTGTAAACGGTGTGTGTGTGTGTGTGTGTGTGTGTGTGTGTGTGTGTGTGTGTGTGTGTGTGTGTAAACGGTGTGTGTATGTATGTGTGTGTGTATACTGTATATGTATGTATGCGCCATGAAAACCAGTATTAATGCCATCCTTTTAAACCGCCTCCTTGCATTCAAATCAACCTTGACTTAACCCTCGAAATTACTCACTTCTGTCGCCATGTTAACTTGTCTCAGAGCATATCACCAACTTTGACTTTAACTTTGAATTTAACTTTGAATATAACTTTAATTTTATCTTTGACTATATGCACATTAGTCAAGTTCCTTCTTCATGACGAATATTCTGTCTATGGTTTCTCGGGTCAGGTTTCAAAATTTACATGTATGAGAGAGATAAGGTGTTTGTAAGAGTCACACACACACATACTCGTACATACATACATACATATATACATACATACGTACACATACACAGCTACCTAGAGATATTAAAAAATGGATCGAGAAGACTGGAAAATCTCCCTTGAAATTTTGAAATGGTAGAATGAACTGGAAAATCAACCCAGACATTTTGAAATAAGTAGCATAAGCTCCAAAATCTACCAAGAAATGTTGAAATAGATGAGAAAAAAGTAGAAGAAATGAATGATAAAAGTAGAAAAAATAGATGAAAAAAAAGGAGAAGAAATGGATGAAAAAAAAAAGGAGAAGAAATGGATGAAAAAAAAAAGAAGAAATGGATGAAAAAAAAAAGGAGAAGAAATGGATGAAAAAAAGAGGAAAGAAATGGATGAAAAAAGGAGAAGAAATGGATGAAAAAAAGGAGGAGAAATGGATGAAAAAAAGGAGGAGAAATGGATGAAAAAAAAGAAGAAATTGATGAAAAAGGGAGGAGAAATGGATGAAAAAAAAATGAAAAAAGAAGAAGAAATGGATGAAAAAAAAGGAGAAATGGATGAAAAAAAAAGTAGAAGAAATGGATGAAAAAAGAGGAAAGAAATGGATGAAAAAAGGAGGAGAAATGGATGAAAAAAAAAAGGAGAAGAAATGGATGAAAAAAAAAGGAGAAGAAATGGATGAAAAAAAAAAGGAGAAGAAATGGATGAAAAAAAAAGGAGAAGAAATGGATGAAAAAAAAAGGAGGAGAAATAGATGAAAAAAAAAAAAGAAGAAATGGATGAAAAAAAAAAAAGAAGAAATGGATGAAAAAAAGAGGAAAGAAATGGATGAAAAAAAGAGGAAAGAAATGGATGAAAAAAGGAGAAGAAATGGATGAAAAAGGGAGGAGAAATGGATGAAAAAAAAGGAGAAGAAATGGATGAAAAAGAAAAAGGAGAAGAAATGGATGAAAAAGGGAGGAGAAATGGATGAAAAAAAAAAAAGAATAGATGAAAAAAAGAAGAAATGGATGAAAAAAGAAAAAGGGGATTAAAAAAAAAGTAGATTAACAGGTGAGGCACACATGACACCTGACGTCGACACCTGCGACTGATTAAGGTGACAGGTCCATCAGCACACCTGCCCCGCCACACCTGACCGCCATTACTTCGTGAGGTGTGGCTGTGGTGGAAGGTGTGGTGAGGGAGGTGTGGAGGAGGCAGTGTGGTTGATTTGCTGTGTTGCTACTACTACTACTACTGCTACTACTACTACTACTACTACTACTACTACTACTACTACTACTACTACTACTACTACTACCACCACCACCACCACAAAATCGTCCACCAAAATGAGAAAGACAACGAAGAGGGTGAGGGTGTGGAAGGGTTAAGTGCGGGGGATGATTGAGGGTAGAGTTGCGGCCATCATGCAGAGGGTGAGGTTCCTGGCGCAGCCCTACCTTCCCCTTCTGCGTCTCCTCCTGCGCATCGCCCTCCTCTGCGCCGGCGCCTACGTCCTCTTCCTGATCCTGGCTTCCTCTACGGGTATGCCTTGTACTCTCTCTCTCTCTCTCTCTCTCTCTCTCTCTCTCTCTCTCTCTCTCTCTCTCTCTCTCTCTCATCAGTATAGAGGGTGGGGGAGAGCGTCCGAATTGTGTTATCCTTGTCTTTAATTTTGCAATGAAAGAAAACATGTAATACTTTAATCCTTACCACATCCTCTAACTCCATCTCCTTCCACAGGGCTGACTGCCACGTCCCTACCTTGGCACCCCTTCACTCGAGCCGGGAGGAGCGAAGGAGGGAGGAAGGAGGGAAGGAAGAAAGGAGGAAAGATGGAGGAAGGAGAGATTGTCAACACTGATCCTAACTATCCAAGGATTAGGGATTGGCTGTGAGTATGAGGAGAGAGAGAGAGAGAGAGAGAGAAAGAAACTCACTAATCTTAAGGTGCCTTCCATTCCCCTACAGGATAAGATGGCAAGGTGTAGTAAGCAAAATAAATCGCTAAGGAAGAAGTGTTAGGGAGCTTCCTTAACCCTCCACCACTCCATTTACCCCCCTCCGTCCACCCACTAGTCAAAATAAATCGCTTAGAAAGAGGTGTTAGGGAGCTTCATTAACCCTCCACCAATCCATTAACCTCTCCTTCCATCCCCCTAGGCAAAATAAATCGCTTAGGAATAGGTGTTAGGGAAGATTCCACAACTCTTTACCCCTCCACTCACCCCCCCTTCCACTCCCCTAGTCAAAATAAATCGCTTAGGACGAGGTGTTAGGGAGCTTCATTAACCCTCCACCCTTCCACTAACCGCCCTTCCTCCCGCTACAGGTTCGACTGTATCTACTTCGGCTACTAAATCTCCACCCCTCCACTAACCCCCCTCCCTCCTTCCCCTACAGGTTCGACCACATCTACTTCGGCTACTACGACGGTCACCTCGTCTACACCAACCAGGGTAGTATTAACGGTGAGGTGAGCCGAAAACCACACCGCGCCGAGGCGGAAATGTTCTCCCGGGTGAGTTCAAATCGCGCTCTGTTCAAATTTAGCGGCGTCAATTTGTCGTTCCACCATTTTGAACGCCGAGTGAGTTCAAAAAAAATATTATGTTCAATTTCACAAGGATTAATTTTGACACCGCCATGTTGAACGCTTAGGGAGTTCAAATCCGTTCACTTCAGCTAGGCGTAACATCGGCAGTTCGCTTTCTTGAATGCCAGGTGAGTTCAAACTAGGCTCTGTTCCCCATTTTGAACGCCAAGTGAGTTCAAACCAGGCTCTGTTCCCCATTTTCAACGCTGAGTGAGTTCAAACTAGACACCATTCCCCATTTTGAACGCTGAGTGAGTTCAAACTTTGCTCTGTTCACTTTAACTTGATCAAAAATTGCCATCTCACCATCTTGAATGCTGAGCTGTAACAGTAGATTAACGCCAGAATATGCTGCTAGTCACGAAGAAGTGCTATGGAGAAGAGGTAGAGCCGTAGTATTGTCCTGTCCTGCCGCTGAGCTACGGGAAATAAGCTACAGATGGACGAAATTCTTTGCCAACTTAAGGTGAACGAACTATAGACAAAATCGTATATTACAGATTTTCGTCCTTTTGTACCATATTATTTCGTACCTTATTTCTCTTGTAATTTTCCTTATTTCGTACCTTATTTCTCTTGTAATTTTCCTTATTTTGTACCTTATTTCTCTTGTAATTTTCCTTATTTTGTACCTTATTTCTCTTGTAATTTTCCTTATTTTGTACCTTATTTCTCTTGTAATTTTTCTTATTTTGTACCTTATTTCTTATTTTTGTACTTTTCCTTATTTTGTACCTTATTTTTTATCCCGTTTTCTACCTTGTTTTTGTTCC
This sequence comes from Coenobita brevimanus, assembly GCF_032717465.1. NCBI lineage: Eukaryota > Metazoa > Arthropoda > Malacostraca > Decapoda > Coenobitidae > Coenobita > Coenobita brevimanus. The sequence continues at coordinate 2,849,694 of NC_137010.1, forward strand.
TTTTGTACCTTATTTTTGTACCTTATTTTTATCTTATTTTGTATCTTTATTTTTGTACTTTTCCTTATTTTGTACCTTATATTTGTATCCTATTTTGTACCTTGTTTTTGTACCTTATTTGTGCCTTGTTTTTTATTTACCTTATTTTGAACTTTACCTTATTTTGTACCTTGTTTTTGTATATAATTTTGTACCATATTTGTGTATCTTATTATCTAAAAAAAATACATTATTTTTGTACCATATTTACCTTTTTTACTTTATTTTATACCTTATTTTTGTCCCTTATTTTGTACCCAATTTTTGCTTCTTATTTATGTAGAGTACCTTATTTCACGTTCTGTTGTACCTTATTTCGCGTTGCACTTCTTCGTGACAGGTGCTGAGCAAAGCGGTACAGTACCTGGACATCAAGCACCCCGGACGGTACACTAGGGAGCACTGTAACTCGATCAGGTGAGAGAGAGAGAGAGAGAGAATAATGTCAACCCCCGAATTGCATCATCCTGTCTTTCCCTCTGCTTACGGCCTCCAGTCCTTTAAAGGCAAAGTGTCTTTAAGTGGGAATATTGTCACGATAGATAAATAGATAGATAGATTGTTAAAGTGATTGATATATTTCTGTGATGGATGATGAGATGATTTTATGCAACTAACCTCTCTCCTCCTCCTCCTCCTCCTCCTCCAGATACCGGACGGTGCCTACGGAGGGTGTGGAGGCTGACGTCACGTGCGGGAGGTCAGGTCAGGTCGACAGGCTGACCCTCCTCCTGCCCTTCACCACACCCAGGATTCTCTACCACCACCACCACAACCACAACCACATCGCCGTTATTATGATTATGCCGCTACAGGGAAGGATTGAGAGTTTGCAGGTAAGTTATTATTGTTGTTATTATTATTATTATTATTATTATTATTATTGTTGTTGTTGTGGTAGGTGGGGCGCTCACCATCCACTCGTAATTCTGCTTATTATTATTATTTATTATTGTTATTATTTTACTATTATTATTATTATTATTATTATTATTTGAAGTTAATTATTTGATACTAGGTGATTCAAGTATAATCAAATCAGTAAAAAATAATGATATGCTTTAGTAATGATTTATTGTCTTTAGCTGAAATTCCTCTCTCTCTCTCTCTCTCTCTCTCTCTCTCTCTCTCTCTCTACGGGGGGGGGGGGTAGTTTGGCTCATCTGAACATTATATAACTATTTAACATCAACCTTTCCATACATGTTATACTTTGTCTTATACTCAGATATCTCAACACTGCATCAGATCAAGACTTGAAAATACACGCTATACGCAACACTGTATTAGATCAAGGCTTCAAAATACAGGCCATACGTGTAATTGACTGAAGTGCTTGGTGTGTTCCTGTAATGATCGTGTTTATACGGTTGCGTCATGCGGGTGTGTGTGTGTGTGTGTGTGTGTGTGTGTGTGTGAGAGAGAGAGAGAGAGACTACTTAGGTGTGTGTGTGTGTGTGGAGAGAGAGAGAGAGAGAGAGAGAGAGAGAGAGAGAGCCTACAGTGTGTGTGTGTGTGTGTGTGTGTGTGTGTGTGTGTGAGAGAGAGAGAGAGAGAGAGAGAGAGAGGAGAGAGCGTTCTTAGGTGTGTGTGTGTGTGTGTGTGTGTGTCTTGTACTAAATTAGCTTTAAGACAAGAGAAAATTATGCTTTAGTTCATCATAAACAATAATAATAATAATAATAATAATAATAAAGTTGATATTTGAGGACGCAGATGAGCAATAACTAACGAGGAAATCCATGGTGAAATCTTGTTGTCTTTGGGGAGTGCAGCTGACACGCCCTCTGCAATGGTCACTATCTTATCCCCATCACTCTTATCACCAGCTCAGTAACACATCAGCTGACGAAATTTTATAACCTGATTTCAATAACCTGTCGCCACCTTGAGTAAAATTGGGTGACGTGTGCACAAATGTAAGTAATATGACCAACCTTATTTATTGCAAAAATATTGATGGTATATATTTTTCATTTCAGTTGAATTATGGTTGAATAAAATGCGTCCATATTTGCTTATTTTTGTTTTGAATATATTAAGGGATTTGTAGAATTTTACTGACGGATTGGGGCGTATACCATCCATTCACACGATGTGGTGCTGCGTGTTAGAAACCAGACTGACTAGAAGCCATTTAATAAGTAAAATAGTAACCATATAATTAGTAAATGGACGCCTGGTGGCCATGTAGGTCAGGAGCTCTAACGGGACGTGGCTGGTATATTGAAGTCTGAGGGAGATTGGAGTATATGCACTCAATGCCATTCAGGGGCGAGTGACTGATTACAGCTTCCGATCTCTTCTGTTTTTTTAGTGAAGAATTGGACGTTTTAAATTGTTTGCACCATGAACTTAATTTTTATCCCCTCCCCCCCAAAAAAAAAAAAATGGATCAAGGTTTTAGCAGTTAAGGGAAAAAAAATAATAACCATTTTGCTTCAGCATCTCGTTTCCCATTTCCAGCTGTTCATAGAAAACCTCAAGAAAGTCCTAGAAAACGGGGACATTGAAGTCGGGCTCAGCGTCGTCTACTTCCAGGATTCCTTCACATCTCTCGCCAGGGACATGATCCACGCTGCCTCCAAAATCATTCCAAACTTGCAGACAGAATTTATATTATTGGAAAAGGAGGCTGGAGAGGGAAATGAAGCAAGATTTTCGAGAGGGCGCGGCCTGCAAGCGGGTGCCGAGAAGACCAAATTGGCGGGAGATGTGCTGTTCTTTGTTGATGTCGATGTTCTGTTTACAAGGGAGTTTCTGACACGCTGCCGAGCCACACCGGTCAGGGGGCATCAGGTTAGCCATTTATTTATTTATTTATTTAGTGTGTGGTTTTGTTTCTTGGATTCCTGGAGCTGGAATGGTGTGTGAATGATTGCGTTGCCTGTTTAACCGAGCATGGTGTTGGTAAATCTCGGCCTTCACTTTTTTTACGTCCTCTCGCCTTTGATCTGGATTCTACCTTGCCCCGTCTTTAGGCGGGAGTGTCAAGATGATTATACAAACAGATAGGTAGATAGATAAATGGATGGATAGATAGATAGACAGGTAGACAAATGGCTGGATATATTAATAGATAGATAGTTATACAGGATAGAGGTAGACAGGTAGTTCATGCACATAACCTTCTAGTACCGCAATATCAGTTCATTTTCTCATCATCCCTCAGTTACACACCCTCAGTCACCCTTATCTCTTATCACTGAACAAATACCTAAAGGCGTGTACAGCTCATGTCACCCTGACTACACCTCACCCTCGTGTTATCAGGCGGTGGCAAGGGGTGATGCAACAGATAAGGGCGATGATAAGCGATACGTATAGAGTGATAGAGATTCTTTGTACAAGGAAATAAAGAGCGGAGGTATGAATGTGTTGGATCTGGTGTTTTCTCGAACAGACCAGGATATTGATAAGGAAATTGGGTAATCATTCTCTCTCTCTCTCTCTCTCTCTCTCTCTCTCTCTCTCTCTTTCTCTCTCTCTCTCTCTCTCTCTCTCTCTCTCTCTCTCTCTCATTTTTATTTATTGCCCGCCACGAACCAACAGTCAGACGCAAAAGTTTCCTAACTCTTCCACTGCATCTCTTTCACACTTGGGGCTTGTCCGTCACTTTCCTCTGCAATGCATCATATCAGAGAAAATCATTTATAGGCAGAGAAACACACCAAGTCCCTCTCAGCTCAGGAATATTAACCACAAGAGGAAGAATAGAAGAGGTGAAATACTAGGCGAGTTTTTGTCCCCCACTATAGGTGTAGATCTGGTTTGTTCTAGTTTACGCTAACACATTCAATATGGTAATTCTCTCTCCCTCCCACCCTCCAGCCCCCTCTCACCCTCCTGCCTCTCTCTCTCTCTCTCGTACATACGGCAACACATACACCCCTTCACAACGATGACCCCCATTGTACTTGCCCCTCGCCCTCCCCAAGTGTACAGTACATGCTAGTGGTGGTCTTAGTGTACAAGCCATCTTTTGTGTACAGTAACAAGGAGAGCAGCAAGAACAACAGCCCTACAACACAGCACACACGTACACGAACAATCATAACAACTCCCACTCTCACTTACTCATCCCACAAGTGTTCATTTAAGTGGTGTTCTGGCTGTACAACCCTGCATCGTGTACAGTAACAAAACAAATACTTTCTATAGTCAGGCTTTCGTGTTGTACAGTCCTGCATTCGTGTACAGGAGCAAAAATAAGAACAGGTACACCCTATTAAAAAAATCTACTCTATAACCGAGCATTCGTGTTCAATCCTCCATTCGTGTAAAATAACTCCATCTGTTACATTGTACTCTCTCCTACAGGTGTACATGCCAGTGGTGTTCTCCCTGTACAACCCCTCTTTCGTGTACGCCCTGCACAAGCACAACGTACCGCCCCCCCTCCAGCAGCTCACAGTACAGGATGACCACGGATACTGGAGACTCTGGGGCCACGGTGAGAGAGAGAGAGAGAGAGATAGAGAGAGAGGTGCAAGTTGAGGAAGCAAAATTATCATCATTCATATCATCATCAAGTTAAACATATAGAAGAATGACAGTTCATATTCTTTCAGCATATCATCATCATTATTATCATCATCATCATCAACAACAACAACAAATTAAACTTACAGAAGAATGACTGTATATTCACTTAGCAGCACCACCACTACCATCATCGTCATAATCATCATCATCACCGTTCCTTCTCACCACCCCCGTCTTCCTCCTTCAGGTATGGTGTGTGTGCGCCCTCATCATCATCATCATCATCATCATCATCATCATCACCACCACCACCACCACCACCACCACCACCACCACCACCACCACTGTTCCTTCTCACCACCCCCGTCTTCCTCCTTCAGGTATGGTGTGTGTGTACCGCAGTGACTTCTTAGGGCTGAGGGGGTTTGAGGTGACCCGAGATGGCTGGGGAGGGGAAGACATAAGGTTCCTCAAGCAGGTGGTCAGGCACGGCGCATACAAGGTTATCAGGTGAGCCGCTGGTCCTGACTTGTGCAGCTTTGTTCTCACCCGAGGGAATTGGGCCAATTTTATAACATGAATATTGACTCTATCGGATACGTTTATGTGAAGTTACAGAACGTGGTGAATGTTTTTGACGTATCAGATAGAGCCAGGATTCCGGGGGCTTTAATGATGAGTGAATGAAAGTGTGGCCCTTTGGAGTAGGCAAATTTGGGTTGTCTGGACGTTGCTACTCCTCACCGTGCCCAAGGGTGGGAAAAGAGGTCCGGATGATGCTGATGATATTAATCTGGTGAGGAACTTGATCTGATGCTGAAATACTAATTGCATGAACTTCTGTGGGCCATACTTATGAGGTAGGTATGAAGCTCCTTGGTTACTAGTCAGATCAACCCTCCAGTCTGACCAGTTAGCCCATCAGCAGAGCCAAAAGGGGTTAGTTGAGAAAAGACGGGCTATAATGGTGTTGGTGGTTGTGTGAGCGGTAGTACGGAGCAGAGTTGGCCACCTGTATCTCAGAACTACGTCAGCCATTCAGTTAATCACTTTGTCACGCCTAAGCAGTCATTAATTTTATCTGAGTCAGTGAATTATTTTATCACCTAATTTGCCAGTTCATCAATATGTTTATCTGTCTGTCTGCAACTGTATTTTAGCCAAAGTAGTCTACATTGGTCTATAAATCCATGTAATGTTATCAATCCACGTGGGCCATTCCACCTGCACCATCCCAGTTATATCGCTTATCAGTCCGTCTGTCCATCTATCAATCTATCTGCTATCAGTCCTGTGCATCAGTCAGTCTGCCTCTCTGTCAATCTATCTACCCATCCACTGACTCGCTCGCCCCACCCATACACTGCTTGCCCACACTGACTCGCCCCACCCATCCACTGACTAGCCCCACCCATCCACTGACTCATCCACCCACTCACAGATCCCTGGACCCTGGGTTGTTCCACCTGTACCACCCTAAGGACTGCTCCACCGCCTTCCAGCGCTACGCATGCCTCAAGGTGGGGGGGTCACGTCAGGCTTCACTTTCTTTGTTTACTTTCATAGTTTATACTCGTTTTGCTTTACTTGTTTGCTTGACTTGCATGCTTTACCATTTTGTTTACTTCCTTGCTTTACGTAACCAAACCTCCAGACTTTTCCTCGCGCCTCTCTGTTGCATGCCGTTGTATTTGGCATCCACGTGTCTCAGGGTGGATAACAGTTTGCTTTCTTCCGATCACCATGGCACTAGTTGTTCTTAGTGCTTGCCACTGTAGGACACTTTTTTTTTAATAGAATACAGGAAGGAAAAACAAACGAATAAATAATAATAAATAATAATAATAATAATTTAGTTTCAACCCACTGAAGCAGGTGACTTTTTTCTGTATTATTTCTACCTCCAGATGACATTATTCACAATTAGGAAGGATCTCTGTCAGCTAAAAGGTTAATGAAGACCAAACCACGCATTTTGAGATGCTGATGAGTATAAAAAATGCAGTCCCGGTAGTATTAGTAGTAGTAGTAGTGTAGTAGTAATAGTAGTAGTGATAGTAGTAGCATCAGTGTAGTAATAGTAGTGTAGTAGTAGTAGTAGTAGTAATAGTAACCCCGGGCTCCTCTGAACGTGAACTCGGTGGACTGCTGACCATATTTACCTAGCGGTCCTCCATTGCTTTTGGGGGGAATTATTATTATTATTATTATTATTTTGTGTGTGTGTAATACCGGGCAGCAGCACCACCACCAGCCTATATCAGTGCCACCCCGTGAAGGCGCCCTCCCTCTCACCTTTTCTTTGTGCAGAGTGCGTCATTGTGCAGAAGGGGTTAAGAGAGGGTCACCTTGTTTGTGGCTTGTTTATTTATTGATTTGCCTTGTTTACTTGCTTATTTTGGGGGTTTGTATAATTGTATAGGCTTCTAGTGTTCTTCCATTCTCTCTCTCTCTCTCTCTCTCTCTCTCTCTCTCTCTCTCTCTCAGAAATGATTTCCTTGCTTTGTGTTGTTTATTTTGGGGTTGCTTGTGTTGATTTTTGAATATATATGGCTCGTTGATTTGCGGGTTGTTTGTCTCTGGAGTTCTGGTTTGTTTATTTTGGAGCTGTTTATGTGACCTGTTTATTTTGGACTTGTTTGTGTGACCTGTTTATTTTGGACTTGTTTGTGTGACCTGTTTATTATGGAGTTGTGGGTTGTTTATTTTGTTTGTGACCTGTTTATTTTGGAGGTCTGGCTTGTTTATATTTTTGTTTATGTGACCTGTTTATTTTGGAGTTGTTTGTGTGACTTTGAGATTGTTTTATTGTATCGGTGAACTGAAAGCAATTACATGCCCACCCTTTCTTTCTTTCTTTTTCTTTTTTTACAATTGCATCCCGGTTTTCGATGATACTGTGCAATTGCATTTTCCTTTTTTCTTCATTATTTTCGTAAGTACACAAAATTGTATCCCATTTCTCGATAATGCATTGTTTACTTTAATTTGAGCTTGATGGAGGCTGGGAAATTGTTATCATGTCTTGAAATATAAAGAATACATCCATATATAATTATGTGGACGTTAACCGATAGTTGACCAAAAATATTCAAATCAGTAGCTATGGTAAGGTTAGAAAGTTGAAAGTGCGCCAGTAAATTCGGTTCACTGTTCAATTTTTCTGTAATATTTTCGTCGAGAAGTTGGGGCGTTATTTAATCGATAGTTGCTCAAAAATATTCAAATCAGTATCTATGGTAAGGTTAGAAAGTTTAAAATAAGCCAGTAGATTAAGTTCATTGTTCAGTTTTTCTAATATTTTCGTCGAGAAGTTGGCTACGAGTTGTTTTCCACCGCTGTCCCAGATGAAAGCCATGAACGAAGCCTCTCGAACGTCGCTGGGCCTCTGGTACTTCAGGCGGAAGGAGAACCTGTCCGTTTTCGGTGTACTGGCTGAGGGGAACCAGCTGAGCGACGCCGACGAGGAGGAGGCGCGGGAAACCGAAGCCAGCTCCGGTGTCGGGACGAGGTGGCTGCCTGGCGTGCTGCTCGCGTTTGTTTTGGTGGCGTTCGTGTGTGTGGATTTCGGATTGATGGTGCATAAGTACCGAAGGGAGATCCGGGAGGCGAGGCAGAAGTGAATGCGAGAAAGTATGTGAAAGTCAATAAAGAGGAAATGGGAAGGAATGGCTGAAATATTAATAAGCGGGAAGTGAGAAAGTTTGAGAAAATGGGTTACGCTTTTAATAAACAATGAGGGGAAAGTGATCGAGTGAGCAAAACTGAAAATACAAGGAGTTAAAGAATATGCTCCCTTCCAAAAGAAATATATATATATATATATATATATATATATATATATATATATATATATATATATATATAATGGAAAATGTAAGAATAAAAGAACGATAAAAATATAGGTAAGTGATACAAAAAAGAAAAAATAATAAGGAAATGAAAGAGGAGCTAGTGAAATAAGTTATAAAAAAAATAAAAGAATGTGATAATATAGATCAATAATAGGTTGGATAAAGTGAGCGAGCGGGGGAAAGAGTGTAAGGAAAAAATATATAGTAAAAGAGGTTATAGATAAGTAAACATATGAGAAAAAAAATGTGAATAATAACATCTGAAAAAAAAAAAATTATAGGTATTCTGCTCAGGTATTATATTTCTACCTCAAATAATGGTTGTGGAGAGGGGCGCCTTCACGTGGTGGTACTGATACCCTGGATGGCGCACTGCTGGGCTATGCACTGGTCTCAGCACCCGTCCCGTCCCCGAAAGGAGAATGGGGGACTGCAGGAGGGGAACTTCAGCCTGCAGTCCACTGGGTTCACGTTCATTTGACCCTAGAGCTACTACTACTACTATTATTATTGTTATTATTATTATTACTGCTACTACTACCACTACTACTACTACTACTACTACAACTAATACTACCACCACCACCACCACCCCCCTCTATAATGCCATCTTCTTAGATAACTCATAGATTCGCGTTGTAAGTAATTTTTGAGGGCCTTAGCACCTTTTCCTTAGCGACTTATTCGTAATTACTCAATATCCTCTCGTGATACTGATGCGTAGGGTCATTTTCACCCCCCCCCCAGTTGTCCAAAATGTGCTGAAGTTAAGTAGAATGTAGGACGGAATTACGTCATATGGTGCTGTGCTGGAAAATAAATCGCTGAGGAGCAGGGACCACAAAACAAACTTCAGCACGGTCTGAAAATATCTCAAAAAGGGATAAGGCAGACGCACGGACCTTGAAGTTGTCATTGTGTGTGTGTGTATGTGTGTGTGTGTGTGTGTGTGTACGCCTTCGTGCGGTGACGTAGTTTATGCTGTATTGCTTTTTTCGTACTTTTTTCCAGTTTTTATTCAGATAGGCACACACATTCATTCATACATGCATACACACATACATACACATACATACATACATACATAATAGAAATAGGTGGAGAGAGAGATCCAGGCCCTTCTATATTCCCTTGGTTTCTCTCCACGTTCCTCCATTTTTCCCTCCAGCCTCTGTTGCCATGGAGGTAACCTGATGTGTTTTCCTCCTTTCTCTCTCCCTCCTTCCCTCCCTCCCTCCCTTTTTTTTCACTCATCCCTCCCTTCTTCCCTCTCCTTATTCCTCCCCACCCCCTCATCCCGTCTCTCTCTCTCTCTCTCACTATCTTGTTTCTTCCTCCCCTCTCGTATCAGTTGCCAAGCGGCCTATCTCACACCCCGATAGGGAGAGAGGGAGAGGGAGGGGGAAGATAAAGTGAGAGAGAAGAAAGGAACGTGGAGAGAGAGAGAGTGAGAGAGAAAGAGAGAGAGAGAAATACCACTTCCAGTTGTGACTAAATTAATATCAAAGAAATAAAGCAGTAAAGCATGATTCATATACTTTCAAAAAAATGTGCGTGTGCGTGCGTGCGTGCGTGTGTGTGTGTGTGTGTGTGTGTGTGTGTGTGTGTGTGTGTGTGTGTGTGTGTGAGAGAGAGAGAGGTGAGGGAGATCATAACAGCGAGTGAAAATAAAGTGAGTGGTATATACCCCTGGCCTAGCAACAGCCGGGAAATGGAGAGAGAGCGAGAGAGAGCGAGAGATGGTTTAAACAGGAATGAGAGAGGGATGACAGTATGAGAGAGAGAGAGAGAGAAGGTATAAACAGGAATGAGAGAGGGATGATAGTAAGAGAGAGAATTTAGTGTAAAAGAATGAGAGAAAGAGGCATGATAGTACAAGAAAGGAATGAGAGGAGGGGAAGTGAGGAGGAGGAGGAGGAGCAGGGGAGAGAGACGGGGGGGAGGGGGGGAAGAGGTAAGGGAGTGAGAGGAAGCGAGAAAAAGGGGAGGGAGGGAGGGAAGATAGGAAGGACGGAGAGAAGACGGAAGAGAGGAACTGGTGAGAGGGAGTTCAAAGAAACACATAGGAATTCAAAGGAGTACAAAAGAAAACAAACTGTAACACATACGGTATATTAGTTCTTTCAAGGTTGTTATTACGGTAGGATGAGATGGAGAGGTATATGAGAGGGGTGTGTGAGCTGGGAGCAGGGCAGTGAAATGGCGGGGGACAGGGCGACATGGAGGCGATTTGTTTGTGGCCAACCCTTACGGGATTAGGGCGTCTGGCGATAGATAACTCCTTTCACCTTAACTTGGCCCATATTCTCGTCCTTTTGCAGCTTATTTCACGCAGCTCAGTGATAGGAAGGTACTGTGTCTTTACTTCCCGTAGCACTTCTTCGTGACTAGCATCGTATTGTAGCGTTAAATTCTTGCCACTAGTCAGCATTCAAGACGGAGGGATAGCGGCTTTAGAACAAGTTAGAGAAAAAAAGATGTTAAGTAATTTCTGTGAGTCAAAGACAAGGATAGTAAGGAACGGAGGGAGTGGCGAGGGAGGGAGGAAGGGAAGGAGGGAGGGACGTGGGGGAGGGAGGGAGGGTAAGAAAAGAGGGAGGGAGGAAGAGAGGGAGTGGCGCAAATGCAACGTTTAAAGAGAAAGAGAGAGAAAGGAGAGGGGAAGGGAAGGGGAAGAGGAAGAGGAGGGAGGCTGCAATAGGAAGAGAGGGGAGGGAAGGTTATTTGGTACGAGAGGGAGAGAGATGCTGCACTGGTACTGAATAATTAAATGGATAAGGGTTGAGGAAGTAACTACTGCTTGAGAGAGATAGAGTGTGTGTGTGTGTGTGTGTTTAGACTACAGTGAGGAAGGAATGAAAATACTGCAGTTATAAAAGAAGATGAATATGTGCCTAGACGAGAGAGAGAGGAAAGAGAGTTGGGGTGGGGGAGGGGCTGGTACTTGCCCGTCCGCACCAACCTGCTAAGGGTCACACAGTCCATCCACTGTAAACATTGAAGCCAGACACACACACAGGCATACGTCCACATCCACACACACACACACACACACACACACACATGGATACACATACACCATACACACAAAGATAGATACATACACCATACACTCACATCTACAAGCCTCATATTTCCCGTGTGTTTCTCGTCAGGCACGTTGCTAACAGAAATAGTGATGGAATGCAGGCTATATGCTCCTCCACGCGCTGTTTTCCGACCTTGGTAATAATTTTAATCCCTGTTGTTTTGAACTCCGTCACCTCCCTGTGCCTCTAACCACTACGACACAGACAAAAGGCATGGGGATAGTTTACAGTATATTTGAATGTCGCTGCGTTCGTAGGGTAGGTGGCGCCTTTTGGGAATTTTCAAACGCATTTACGATTGAAGCCCCATCGTAGATGTATTTATTTTATTATTATTATTATTATTATTATTATTATATTATATTATTATTGTTATTTTTACTCTATATATATATATATTTTTTTTTTTTTGCAAGAGGACTGTGCGTGGGTAGATTGTGGATTCTCATATTTTTCCTTCCTGTAATATAACTTAAGGTCTTGTAATTAATTCTTGTCATTACTGGAGGGACGTGCGAAGAGTTTACACCATTATACAGAAGCATCAGAGTTACGAGGAATTAATTATTTGTTTATGTATTTTTTTATTGGGGGAGTTACCCGGGCCATTGTCCCTCCGCCCTTCGTGGCTGATAAACAAAATAAGTAACAAGAATAAGACGCACGGGAGGAGGGTAACTGTGGAGAGAGAGAGAGAGAGAGAGAGAGAGAGAGAGAGAGAGAGAGTATAACAGTAAAATCTTGGAGACACAGGAATATATTACAACAGAGAGAGAGAGAGGGAGGGAGGGAGGGAGAGAGAATCAAGCATAAACAAGAATGAAGAAATACATCTGTGCCTGGAACCCCGTCACCTCACACAAGCATCTCACCACACCCACCACCACCACCACAACCACCACGTCACCTGATATTTTCCTCTTCCCTCCTCCAGACGATTCAGCTGTGAAGATTTTCTTGAGCTGGGGGGTTTACTTATGACCTAAACATCTTTAATTACATAAATGAATTTAATCGTCTGGAGGTAATAATAATAATAATAATAATAATAGTTATAATAATCTATCTATCTATTGCCAGACACCATAATCCCGTATGGGGTGGCCTTTTGACTCTGAGTTATTCGTTTTACAGGGAGGGGCACTAACCCTCCACCAACCCACTTGATACGTAGGGAGCACGTATGGTTTGGTTATATGGTTACCACCAAGCGTTGTAAATGGTTTCTCGGCTTACAGGAAACCATTTGGCTGGTCACTCAATGTAAAGCCACCTGCAACGGAAAGATAAGCAATAAGTAGTGACAGAAATAATAATAATAATCAAAATAGTTGTAATAGTAATAATTGTAATAATAGTAATAATTGTAGTAGTAGTAATAATAATAATAATAAAGTTAATACTGTAAATCTACTTCTTACCTCACCTGGCGGGTAATCAATCCCTCACACCTGTCTCACCTTTTGAAGACTGCAGAATTTATGTTTATTGTGTGTTATTACCTGTTTCTCACTCTCTATCTCATTTATTACTTTATTTGGGGAGAGTTTATTATATTTTTTTATTCTACATTTTTTTTTATCTATACCTAAATATATTACAATTATTTTTGGTATTTTTATGTTGATTCCATGTTACGTTTTCTTTGTGTTAAAAATATATTGCACTTATTTTCCTTATTATTACATTTAGTACAGTTTGTCATATTTGTAATTATATAAAGTAACTTATTAGATGTATTACGCTTATATTTCATGGCATTACATTTACTATAGAGTACTGATTACATTTTCTTCCACTATCTGTTTTGTTACATTTTACATAAATTTGCACTTATTTATTAATATTTAGTTACATTTTATTACATTAAGGAGCCAATAAATCCTGTAATCCCTTGTTAGTCAGAGGCAAAAGTAATCCCACTGCGTTTGGTTCACTTTTAGGGTATGTCCGGTGTGTGTGTGTGTGTGTGTGTGTGTGTGTGTGTGTGTGTGTGTGTGTGTGTGTGTGTGTGTGTGTGTGTGTGTGTGCGTGCTTTGTTTCCCGTGATTTAGCATTTATCAGTGTGTCCTTCTTGGTGTGTGTGTGTGTGTGTGTGTGTGTGTGTGTTTTGTTTCTCGTGATTTAGCATTTATCAGTGTCTTCCTTGGTGTGTGTGTGTGTGTGCGTGTGCTTTGTTTCCCGTGATTTAGCATTTATCAGTGTGTCCTTCTTGGTGTGTGTGTGTGTGCGTTAATATTTATGTGTTTTCATTGAGGATCATTCTCTCTCTCTCTCTCTCTCTCAGGCCATGTGCATTGAAATGACTCCTCCCCTTTCCTCCCTCTCTCCTCCCCTCTCACTCAATCCTCCTCCCTCTGTTGCCGTGCGGGGAGAGAGAGAGAGAAGAGAGAGAGAAATAATTTATAGATTGATAGATAGACAAATATGGATAGATACA
>NC_137010.1:2868600-2873600 GCF_032717465.1 Coenobita brevimanus
CAGGTGTGTTGGTTGTTAATTACCTGTTAATGACGTCTGCAATTGGCCAGGTGTATCAAGGTGAGGTTAATTAGGCTGTATACACCTTGACGTTTGGATTGAGTGTTATTTAGCTCCTTGCACACGCACGCACGCAAACACACACACACACACACACACACACACACACACACACACACACACACACACACACACACACACACACACACACACACACACACTCTCTCTCTCTCTCTCTCTCTCGTATGTTCTCCGTTGCTCTTGACAGCTGGTACAGTCAAGACGGTCGAGAGAGAGAGAGAAAGGGGGGTGAGAATGTGATAACAGATTTAAACGTAAAAACAGAGAGAGGCAGACAGACAGACAGACAGAGAGATGTGACGATATGATGAAAAATATAAGTAGACATAAAAACAGATACATAGAGAAGATAGAAAAAGAGAAGAGAGAGAGAGAGAGAGAATAAAAAGAAAAAGAGAAGAGAGCGAATAAAAAGAGAGAAGAAAGAGCGAATAAAAAGAGAGAAGAAAGAGAGCGAATAAAAAGAAAAAGAGAAGAGAGAACGAATAAAAAGAAAGAAAAGAAGCGAGAGAATAAAAAGAGAAAAGAGAGAAGAAAGAGAAAATAAAAAGAGTAAAGAGAGAAGAAAGAGAGAACAAAAACAGAGAAAAGAGAAGAAAGAGAGACAGAGAGAATAAAAAGAAAGAAAAGAGGAAAGAAATAGAGCTAATAAAAAGAAAGAGAGCGAATAAAAATAAAGAGAAAAGAGAGAGAGAGAATAAAGAGAAAAGAGAGAATGAAGCCAGCGTGAGAGAGTACCCCAACACAACGCACTGGAAGCCTCGAGAAGCAATAGAGCCAATCAATATACACTCTTCCTTCCCTCTCTAGCATGACCCCCCCCCTCCGTGTTCTAGTTCTCTCTGTTCTAGAGTGTTCTTCCTGGGGCTTAGGGAGTTCAGTTCTAGATAGCGAAATTGTAGTGGTAGTAGTGGTGGTGGTGATAGTAGTAGGTGTGAAGGGAGTAGGAGTAGGAGTTGTAGTGGTGGTGGTGATAGTAGTGGTAGTGAAAGGAGTGGGAATAGTAGTAGTAGTGGTAGTAGTAGCAGTAGTAGAAGGAGGAGGAGTAGGAATAGTAGTGGTGGTGGTGGTAATGGTGATGGTAATAGCAGTAGCAAAGTAGCGGTGGTAGGAATATGAGTAGTGGTGTAGTAGTAGTTGTTGTTGTAGGAGTGTAGTTGTAGTAGTAGTAGTTGTTGTAGTAGTGGTGTAGTAGTAGTAGTGGTGATGGTAGTAGTATAGCAGTAGTGGTAGTAGTAGGTGTTGTTGTTGTAGTGTAGTAGTAGTGGTTGTTGTAGTAGTAGTAGTAGTTGTTGTTGTGATTTTAGCAGTAGTGGTATAGTAGTAGGAATTGTTATTGTTATTATAGTAGTAGGTATTGTTATTGTTGTTGTTGTTGTTGTTGTCGGGTCATCTGAAACATAAACCCGATAGATGTGCAAGATGAAGGGGAGCATTTCTTTCAGTCCAGTTGTCCCTTTGAGGTATATTTGTATCTATCTATCAGTCTATGTATGTATGTTACCTGTGTATGTATGTATGTATGTGTCGCCTTTCCCGCAGTCCACAGTTCTTTTGAGGTATCTGTCTATCTATCTGTTTATCTATTTGTGTACATGTATGTATGTGTGTGTGTGTATGTATATATGTATGGTGATTTAACGAACATACAAGAACACAAACATCCAAAATTTGTGCATGTATGTGTGTGTATGTATGTATGTGTGTGTGTATGTTTGTAGGTATGTATGGTGATTTAACGAACATACAAGAACACAAACATCCGAAAATTAATGTATTTGACCTTTGACCCCTTCAAAACACCTATATAAAAATGAACAAAAAATCTGAAAATGAAGAACCTGTATAGAGAGGAAAAAAAGTCGAAAAAAAAGTGAAAAATTATAAAACGAAAAAACAAAAATAAAAAAAAGAATACTAATCAAGAATCATTTATACCAAGTTTTTTGGGAATTAATGAAGAAATAAAGGAACGGCGCCAAATTCAAAAAGTTAGGAAGAAAGAAAAAAAAAAGACGTAAAAAGAAAGAAAAGAGAAAGAAGTAAAAAGAAAGAAAAAGAAAAGAAAGAAAAACAAAGTAAAAAGAAAGAAAAAATAAACAAACAAATAAAATGAAAGAAAAAGACAAAAGTAAAAAGAAAGAAAAACAAGTAAAAAGAAAGAAAAACAATTAAGTAAAAAGAAAGAAAAAGAATTAAGTAAAAAGAAAGAAAAACAATTAAGTAAAAAGAAAGAAAAAGAGAAAGAAGTAAAAAGAAAGAAAGAAAAAGAAAGGAAGAGAAAGAAAAAGAAATAGAAAAAAAAAGAGAAAAACAAATGACAGGGGCGGAAACCGGGGAAGTGCAGCAGGTCACGTATGAGGAAGCTCCCCAACACCTTTCCCTAAGTGATTTATTTTCTTTATTACACCTTACTGTCTTCTGTGTCACATAAATCCCTCTACTGTCGCCATACTCTGCATAAATAACGTGCAAAGGGACATTAACCAGCCACATCCAAAAATAAATCGCTGTGGAAGAGGTGTTAGGGAGTTTCCATGACTGATGAAAATAACACAGAAAGTATACTAACCACCCATATCCAAAAATAAATCGCCACGGAAGAGGTGTTAGGGGGCTTCCTTAACTGACGAGAATAACGTACAGAAATATTAACCACCCATATCCAGAAATAAATCGCTGAGGAAGAGGTGTTAGGGGGCTTCCTTGAACCTAGGTCTACACACAGCGGTTTCAAGAAAAAAATTAATTTCTTTTTAAAAATCCATTGTTTTTTTTTTCATTAGGAATTTTATGAGAATATTTTAAGAAACATATTTATTTTTGGGAGAGGAAAAAGGAGGAGGGGGAGGAGGAGGGATAGATAAATAGATGTATTATTTTCAGATCTGAGTATAATTCTTCACATCCAGATCCAAGTATATACATTATCATCTAATTCTACACGGATATCTATTTATATCTATCCACATATATATTTACACACACACACACACACACACACACACACACACACACACACACACACACACACATTTTCCTTGTCCTAGCGCCTTTATGTTCCTGATTTTCAAGGTTTGTTATTTCCTGTTATAGATATGCAGGTGTTCTTCTGTTCTAGGTAAGTGGAGGTGACGCTTGTTCTCCCCATCCTGTTCTATTTCAAGGTTAGTGGCGTTCTGTTATTGTTCTACAGGTGTTGATGTGTAATGTGGTTTACGTGGAAATGCAGGTGTGTGTGTGTGTGTGTGAGTAATGCACATCTGTAAGACACTCACGCCACTCATACCACACCCGTCAAGTTCCGTGTGTGTGTGTGTACGGAGAAAGAGCACACACACACACACACACACACACACACACACACACACACACACACACACACACACACACTGCATTATCTCTTGTATTTTCATGTCCTTATATCTTTGACACCTCTTTCCAGTTTTATTATTTTTGGAAACATTTTTTTTTATTTAACTATAGACAAACCCCAAGATCTCATTGCTATATATACATGCTTTCGGTAAAATATAGATAGATGGATGGATAGATAGATAGATGGATAGATAGATAGAGATGTATTAAGGGGTTTGTGCAGAGTTGTGTGTATGCATGTCAGAAATTGTGTATGTATGGGTGGGGGGTTATACTTGCAGTCATGAATGTGTGTGTGTGTGTGTGTGATGTTTACTATTTATTACTAACTTTATCACCACCGCCCCCTTGCTTCTGTACTGTGTGTGTGTGTGTGTGTGTGTGTGTGTGTGTGTGTGTGTGTGTGTGTGTGTGTGTGAACCAAAATAGACGCGTTGAAAAGAGACACATTGACTGCTCGTGTGAAAGACCGTGTTATTAAAGGGACAAGGGATTAGTCTCTCTCTCTCTCTCTCTCTCTCTCTCTCTCTCTCTCTCTCTCTCTCTCTCTCTCTCAGATGTAGCTGAAATAGTCTTAGATTTTATGTTTTCAGAGTTTTATTGGGTATTTTGGTATCAGGTCCGAGAATGTATTATTATTATTAGTAGTAGTAGTAGTAGTAGTACTATTATTATTAGTACTATTATTATTATTATTATTATTATTATTATTATTACTATTATTATTAGTTATTTTCATTATTATTATTGTTAC
Source organism: Coenobita brevimanus (assembly GCF_032717465.1). NCBI lineage: Eukaryota > Metazoa > Arthropoda > Malacostraca > Decapoda > Coenobitidae > Coenobita > Coenobita brevimanus. The sequence continues at coordinate 2,872,814 of NC_137010.1, forward strand.
TACTATCATTGTTATACTGTTCCATCCAGCTGACATTTTTTACTCGGCTTTTCACATCATTATCATCATCATCATCAAGTTGTTTTTCCCATAACATTACATTCCATCATCATCATCATCATCATCATCGTTTTTCTATAACTTTACATTCCATCATCATCATCATCATCATCATCGTTTTTCCATAACTCTACATTCCATTATCATCATCATCATCATCATCCAGACCTCTTTTCCCAGCTGTGGATGGCGAGCAAGAACGAACATGGTGGAACAAGAACCACCACAAGTCATAGCTAAGCGCGCCTTGCTCTCATTTACTCAACAAGTTTTCTTTTTTTCTTTTTTCTTTTTTAATAAAGTTGTTAGATCTAGCTATAGTTCTTTCACATTAACTTGGCCCAGATTTTCTTTCGTTTTTATTATTATTTTTTTTTATTCGTAGCTCAGTGGCAAATAAGGGTATATGACACACACACACACACACACACACACACACACACACACACACACACAGGTTGGCTAGTAATAGGTAGGTAGGCTTACAAAGAGAGAGAGAGAGAGAGAGACGTAGGGAGGTAGGTTGGTAGACAGGAGAGAGAGAGAGAGAGAGAGAGAGAGAGAGAGAATGTAGGGAGGAGGTAGGTTGGTAGACAGGAGAGAGAGAGAGAGAGAGATGTAGGGAGGAGGTAGGTTGGTAGAAAGGAGAGAGAGAGAGAGAGAGAGGGAGGGAGATGTAGGTAAGTAGGTAGACAGGAAGAAACACAAAGATAGATAGATAGAAAAT
>NC_137010.1:2876100-2901100 GCF_032717465.1 Coenobita brevimanus
CTTGGAACGTACATACTCTGAGAACATTCATATCACAACATCTCTAAGAACAAAATAACATCAGAAGAAGTTGCCATATGTTACTCCTTCAAGACTGGCCAGACTACCAGAATAAGACAAGGATAGCACTGAAAATTGATGAAGGGCGAAGAGAAACAGCGAAGTTGAAGAGGGTGGAGTGCTGAAGAGGCTGGATGTACTGCTATACTCTCTTCACCTTAAGTTGGCTCAAAATTGCCGTCTCTCCATCTTGAATGCTGAGTTGTAACAGACTAACACTAGAATATGGTGCTAGTCACGAAGAAGTGCAATAGAAGATGTATAGCAAGACACTAATACTAGAATATGGTACTAGTCACGAAGAAGTGCTATAGAAAGGATGTAGAGCTAACAAGACACTAAGAGTACGGTACTAGTCACGAAGAAGTGCTGTAGCTACGAGAAATAAGCCGCATAAGGACGAAAATCTCGGCCAGGTTAAAGTGAAGGAACTGTAGCATAAGACAAGGATAGCAGAGAAAAAGGCTCTCCCCCGCCCACCACACCCTCCAAGAAACACTGGCAGGAAATAGTGAGAAGGAACATCACACAATATACCAAATCTGATGTGGAAATTTTACAGGAAAGAGAGAAAGGAAAATTGTATCGAATTAAAACCTGAAAAGAAGAGAGATGGTGAATTAGTAACCAGAGAGGAAGAAGAGGAGGAGGAGGAAGAAGGAAGGAGGAAGAGGCAAATACAAGAAGAAAGGAGGAAGGAGGAGGAGGGGGCAAATAAAAGAAGAAGGATTGAAGAGGAGGAGGAGGCAAAGACAAGAAGAAGGAAGGAAGAGGAGGAGGTAAAGACAGGAAGGAGGAGGAGGAGGCAAAGAAGGACAAGAAGAGGAGGAGGAGGAGGATGTGAAGAAGAAGAAGAAGAAAGAGAAAGGAAAAAGAAGAGGGGGAGGAGGAAGAGAAGAAGGAGGAAAAGAAAAAGAGAAGGAAAGAGGAAGAGAAAAAGAAGGAATAGAAAAAGAGGAGGGGAGGGGTGAGAGAAGAAAAAGAAGAGGGAAGAGAGAAGAGAAGAAGGAAAAGAGAAGTAGGAAGGGAGGAGTCAGGCAAGGAGGGAGGGAGGGAGGGAGGAGCAGGGAGGCAAAAAAAAAAAAAAAGTGCCAGCGTAGGTTGAGTGGAACTTTCCATCCCTCCAGATCGTTCACACCCGCTGAACGTTCACATGTACGTTCATTTTTATCTTGAGAACGTTCACATGTACGTTCATTTTTATCTTAACGTTCACATTTAGTTTCTTTTTATCTTAAGAACGTTCACATTTACGAACGTTCTTTCTAATCTTAAGAACGTTCATATTTACGTTATTTTGTATCGTAAGAACGTTCATATATACTTTCTTGTTTATCTTAAGAACGTTCACATTTACGAACGTTCTTTCTAATCTTAAGAACGTTCATATTTACGTTATTTTGTATCGTAAGAACGTTCATATATACTTTCTTGTTTATCTAAAGAACGTTCACATTTACGAACGTTCTTTTTAATTTAGAACGTTCACATTTACGTTCGTTTTTATCTTAACGTTCACATGTACGTTTTTTTATCTTAAGAACTTTCACATTTACATTCTTTTTTATCTTAAGAATGTTCACATTTACGTTCATTTGATCTTAAGAACGTTCACATTTACGTTCATTTTTATCTTAACGTTCACATTTACGTTCATTTTTATCTTAACGTTCACATTTACGTTCATTTGATCTTAAGAACGTTCACATTTACGTTCATTTGATCTTAAGAACGTTCACATTTACGTTCATTTGATCTTAAGAACGTTCACATTTACGTTCTTTTTAATCTTAAGAACGTTCACATTTACGAACGTTCTTTATAATCTTAAGAACGTCCACATTTACGAACATTCATTTCAGTCTTAAGAACGTTCATTTTACTCTTAAGAACGTTCACTTTACTCTTAAGAACGTTCATTTTACTCTTAAGAACGTTCACTTTACACTTAAGAACGTTCATTTTACTCTTAAGAAAGTTTTTAATTTCATGTATTGTATTTTTGTTTATACTTTAATATATTTAAGAAACTTCAGGTATATCTGTATGGGTCGTGTGTGTATATTTTTATAAGTGTATCCTCTCTCTCTCTCTCTCTCTCTCTCTCTCTCTCTCTCTCTCTCACCCTTACACCGCTCACAGTTTAATGCCTTGCTCCCTCCTTCCCTCCCCCTCCCCCCCCCTCTCTCTCTCTCCTCCCTCCCTCCCTCCTCGTTCCCTCCAGCACTAAAATTACCTCCATCCGTCTCCCATGACCTCCCTCCTCTCCTCCCTCCCTTTCCTCCATCCTCCTCTCCCTCTCTTCCCTCCCTGCCTCCCTCGGATTTCCTCCCCCCTCCCCATCCTCCTCCCTCTCAGCTGTTTTCTGTTTACGTGAGTCAGCTGATCAGTGCCTGTTGCTAGGGGAGGCAGAGAGAGAGAGAGAGAGAGAGAGAGAGAGAGAGAGAGAGAGAGAGAGGAGGGAGGGAGATAATGCAGCTAAAGATAGAACGGAGATATGAGACATGAAAAATCAGATAAGAGACAGAGAGATAAAGAGAGAGAGAGAGAGATAATGCAGCTAAAGATAGAACATGAATGTGACCCTTGTAAGAAAAATCCGATAAGAGAGAGAGAGACAGGAGGAGGAGGAGGGAGGGAGGGAGGGAGGGAGGGAGTGAAAGGGGGAGTGGAGGAAAGGATGTTATGAGAAAGCAGGTAGCCAGAGGGAGGGAGGGAGGGAGGGAGAATTGAGGGAAACAAAGGAAAAGGGAGGGAGAAAGGGAGGGGGGGGTGACAGAGAGAGAGAGAGGGAGAGAGCTGCAGTAGGCCTATGATACCAAGCGTCTCTAGGAAAAGTTATGCTAGCCCAGTGTTATTCTCTCTCTCTCTCTCTCTCTCTCTCTCTCTCTCTCTCTCTCTCTCTCTCTCTGAGGATAAGGATGTGAAACTAGGAAAATAATGATGTTTTTAGTTCAAGGTGTTTTTCAACCAATCTCTCTCTCTCTCTCTCTCTCTCTCTCCAGATATATATATATATATATATATATATATATATATATATATATATATATTGTGTGTCTGTGGTAGGTGGGGGCGCTCACCATCCACTCATTTGATGTAGTGCTGCTCTCAGGTGTCTGCCCTTTCCTCTCCTCCATCCTTCTTTCCTTTCATCCTTTTTTCTTTTCTTTTTTTCCTTCATTCTTTCCTCGTCCTTCTGCCGACAGGTGACTTTACACTCCCTCTTCTTTCTTTCCTTCATTCCTTCCTCTTTGTTCTGCCTGTAGGTGACTCTACACTGAGTGGCAAGCCAAATGGTTTCCTGTACACCGGGAAACCATTTACTATGCTGGGTGGTAACCATATAACCAGATTTTGGCGCCTGGTGGTTTAGTGGGTAATATTGGTACTCCAATCGGATTGAGCTGGTGAAGGTTTATATCCAAGGGGTGGTTGGGGTTTATTGCTCACGTAATGCCATTCAGGGATGAGAGACCAACTTGTCTAGCCCCGGGCTCCTACGCTACTTATGGTGCAACGTAGGATTGGACGATGGATGGATGGATATATATTTATTTATTTATTTATTTATTTATCCATTTGTCTATCTGTGTCTATCTACCTGTCTATCTGTATTCTTTGATTTCATGGATAAACCCATTGAAATATTTTAAAAGAAAATATTCAGTACACGTCAATGGAAAATCCCACTTTCAAGCGTCCTTTCATTTCTCACCAAGCACGAGAGAGAGAGAGAGATGAAGAAGAAACAGGATTCATCATTCATTAAGCGATTTTTTTTTTTTGTAGTGTGTGTGTGTGTGTGTGTGTGTGTGTGTGTGTGTGAGAGAGAGAGAGAGAGAGAGAGAGAGTTGACGTGACCTCTAACTAGACATAATGATTTTCCTCATTTAATATTAGGGAAGTAGTAGTGAGCGATGTTTTCTGGGTCATAGAAGCAGTAGAGAGAGAGAGAGAATTGATGAGACGATTGGTACTTAAGAGATAACCCTTCTACAGTTCATCATCATCATCATCACAACCGCCACCACTGCCATCATCATCATCATCATCATCATCATCATCATCACAACCACCACCATCATCATCACCACCACCACCATCATCAACACTATCATCATCATCATCATTACCACCAACACCACCACAACCACCGCCACCACCAACACGACTACCACCACCACCATCAACACGACCACCACCACCATCATCGTTATCATCATCATCACCACCACACCCACCACCACCACCACCACCATCATCTCTCAGTTCTTTCGGTGTCTCGTGCTGATAGTGTGCCGTGGAAGGATCAAATTAATTTCTCCTCTTGTGAAATCAGGTTCTCAAGTGGTCGACGCGCTGAACCGACCCTCTGTTAATATTAGGCAGCTGCTGACTTTATACAGGGGGGGGGGTCTTTTCGTGTGTGTGTGTGTGTGTGTGTGTGTGTGTGTGTGTGTGTGTGTGTGTGTGTGTGTGTGGAACAAGGCGCATTCAGAGAGCTTATAACATCAGCTCTCTCTCTCCTGTGACTTACTCCCTTCATTCACTCCCCTTGCTTAGTAATATAACTCCATCTTAGTATTTTCTTATCGTGAACACTTAAGACTATGAAGAAACTGACTGCTTTGGATTATAGATAGTAAATAGATAGATAAATAAGTGAGATAGATAGATAATGAAACTGCAGTAGATAAATGGATAGATATATAGATAATGTTAAATATAAAAATACATATATGCGTTTATTTTATTTTCCTTTATTCATTTTTAGAGACTAGTCAAAAGGTTTATATATGATCTTCAGTGCAACAGATAGATAAATAGATATATATAGATAGATGCACGGATTAATAGATATGGATGATTGGATAGATAGATAGATAGAAATATAGATAGATACATAAATAGATATATAGGTAGATAGATGCATGGATGGTTGGATAGATAGATAGAAATATAGATATATACATAAATAGATATATAGGTAGATAGATGCATGGATGGTTGGATAGATAGAAATATAGATAGACACAGATAGACAAATAGGTAGATGGATGCACGGATTAATCGACAAATGGATGGATGGATGGTTGGATAGATAGAAAAATAGATACATAAACATATAGGTAGATAGATGGATTAGTAGATAGATAGATAGAAGAATAAAGTCCTTGTTATCAGTTACTGAGATAAGACTTTCTTTTTAGAGATAATGCCCCCCCCCTCACTCACTTTTTCTCTCTCGCTTATCGCTCACTCTCGCTTTTATATCCTAGACGACCTGACTCTCTCTCTCTCTCTCTCTCTCTCTCTCTCTCTCTCTCGTGGTTTTGCCTTGCTGTCTACCCATCTAACTGCCTACTCATTCATCCATCTGTCTATATCTATCTATCTGTCTATCTATTTACCTGTCTATCTGTCTGTCTGTCTACTTTCCTGCTGACCAGCCTTCTAACATATCTATTTACCATCCATTATCTATCAGTCTATCTATCTATATCTGTCTGTCTATCTATTTATCTGTCGTTGTGTCTATCTGTTTGTCTTTGTGTCCTTTGAGAAGAGGCCAGAGACGATCAAACAGGTTTAGTCTGGATCCGCTGATAAGAGAAGAAAGAGAGAGAGAGAGAGGGTAAATTGAGTCTGTGTGAGGAAGTAGAGAGGAAGAGGAGAGAGAGAGAGAGAGAGTAAATTGAGTCTGTGTGAGGAAGAGGAGAGAGAGAGAGAGAGTAAACTGAGTCTTTGTGAGGAAGTAGAGAGGAGGAGAGAGAGAGAGAGAGAATTGAGGGTCAGTGTGAGAGGAAGTAAAGAGAAAGAGAGAGAGAGAGAGTAAATTGAGTCTGTGTGAGGAAGAGGAGAGAGAGAGAGAGAGTAGATTGTCAGTGTGAGAGGAAGAGGAGAGAGAAAATTGAGGGTCGGAGTGTGAGAGGAAGTAAAGAGAGAGGAAGAGAGAGAGAGAGAGAGAGAGAAAAAAAAAGTGGGAAGTGAGAGGGAAAAGTGAGAGAGCTAAATCGAGGTCATATTCTGAAGGTTGGGGGAGGTGAATGACCAACTCTCTCTCTCTCTCTCTCTCTCTCTCTCTCTCTCTCTCTCTCTCTCTCTCTCAATTCCATCCCTCCTCAGTAACGACTCCCACCCCTTCGTCTTCTGGGTATGGTAGGGAGCTTCTTCACACTTCTCACTAATCGATTTATTTTTCCATATTTCACCTTAATATTATGCTGAAAGTTTATATATATACCTTTTTGATATCTACCCAGTATGCATCAGTAGCACAGGAGAAGATGTTAAGGTATATAAGTAGATAAGTAGAATAAGTCGCTGAAGGGAATATGTTAAGAAGGCTGTCTCATTCTCCTATCCACCTCACTGCTTGCTGTTCTTTAATTATGCTGTTAGTTGCCTGTTTATTTTTTTTCAAGGTTGGCTGTTGTTATTATTATTATTATTATTATTATTATTATTATTATTATTATTACTATTACCGCTATGCTGCTGCTGCTACTACTACTACTACTTCTACTACTACTACTAATAATAATAATACAACTACTACTACTACTACTACTATACTACTACTAATACCACCACCATTATTATTATTATCATTATTATTATTATTATTATTATCATCATTGTTTGACTTTTGATTAATCATCATCATCATCATTATAATTTAGGAGAGAGAGAGAGAGAGAGAGAGAGAGAGAGAGAGAGAGAGAGAGGCAGTAATAAAACTTTACTATAAACAGAATCCATTTCATTATTAGGTATAGGCAAAAAGAGGAATTGTATTGTATTGCTGATGATATTGGAAAAAATCCAATATATTCCGTGTGCAATACTCGCCTAACACACACACACACACACACACACACACACACACACACACACACACACACACACTTCATCCTTATCTGCATTGCCTTCTTGACCCCTCCTACTGTACCTCTCTCTCTCTCTCTCTCTCTCTCTCTCTCTCTCTCCAAGTATCTTTTGACCTATCTATATTTTATACAATTTTACCTTAATTCATCCTCATATTCCCCTTCTATCTATCTGTCTATCTATCAGTCTATCTATCCATCAGACTGTCTCTGCCTATATCTGTCTCATTTATATTTGCATGTTTATGTATCTCTAAATTCTCTCTCTCTCTCTCTCTCTCTCTCTCTCTCTCTCTCTCTCTCTCTCTCTCTTACCGCACCTGTTCAGCATGACATAATCGCTTCCAGTTTCGCCCCTGCAGTTGCCAGACACATCCCACACGAAGGGGGGTTGTGGTTGTGGTGGTTTGGTTGTGGTTGTGGTGTTAGTTGTGGTTGTGGTAGTAGTTGTGGTTGTGGTGGTTTGGTTGTGGTTGTGGTAGTAGTTGTGGTTGTGGTGGTTTGGTTGTGGTTGTGGTTGTGGTAGTAGTTGTGCTTGTGGTGTTAGTTGTGGTTGTGTGGTTGTGGTTGTGATGGTTGTGGTTGTGAAGTCTTGTGGTGTCATTGTTGTTGATGGCGGTGTGGTGATTGTGATGGTGGTAATTGTGGTTACTGTGGTAGTTGTAACTGTCGACGGAGGTAGCCTTGTGGTGGTAGTTGTGGTTGTGTTGGTTGTCACTGTATTTTGCGATTGGTGGTTGTTATGTAGTTGTGGTTATGATGGTAGTGTTAATCTTCATACAACTGAGCAGTGAAGTAATAGGAATTTTAGGCCAAGTACAAGTAGAAAAAGGAGAGATACGAGGCTTCTAAAAAATAAAGCAATATTTCTCTAAAGTAAAGGAATATTATCTTTATCTCTGCTACTTCAATGGTCACTGCTCCTCTGAACTGTCTGCTTGCATCCCTCCACGCGTAGCACCCGTCCAGCAACAAACTCTCTCTCTCTCTCTCTCTCTCTCTCTCTCTCTCTCTCTCTCTCTCTCTCTCTCTCTCTCTCTCTCTCTCTCTCTCTCTCTCTCTCTTTCTTTCATTCCTTTTCAGTCCAACTCTCTAATGCAAGAGTTAACCAATACTTCCAGTCCTTCGTGTATGCAACAGGTCAACTCTGGAACTGTCTTCTGCTTGTATTTCCCTCTACCTATGACCTCCAGTCTTCTAAAACGCAGTGTACAGGCATCTCGAAATAAACGGATCTTGATAGTTTCTTCATTTTTCATGGAGGGAAGAATTTTGTGTGCCTCTAGCCTTTGGTTCCTTCTTCCTTGCATAAAAAAAATCAGTATTCTTAATGTGTGACTAGTCGGGCCGCTCCTGGAGTTCTACCCACATAATAATAATAATAATGATGGAGGTGGTGGTTGTGATGGTGATGATATTAGTGAATGGGTTGATCAAGACAGGATTTAAACATACTACTACTACTACTACTACTAATAATAATAATAATAATAATAATAATGGTGGTGGTGATGATGATGATTATGATGATGGTGATGATAGGGTTGATCAAAACATTTAAACCTTAGAATGGGGGTACACAGAACAAAACCAAAGTGGTGAAAAAGGAAGGACCGCCGAAACAGAAGAATCTAAACTAAATATTGACCATTGCCCCAATAACATTCATTCACCCAGCGTTAGAAAGAAGAAAACACTAAAACGATAATTATGACTTGGTTTAATTAGAATACCTTGGTTTTATAAGCACGAAATTTTAAAGCTGGTTTAGATTCAGAGGACGTCTTTCAAAATAACGTAGATTATTTTTAACGGACCCTCAAAATTCCCTCTTCGAAATAGATTAAGGCGTTAGGATAGATATAGATTGATAGATAAAATGATAGCTGCATACCTAGCCACGCAACACGCCTTTCAGAATTAGTGTGATATGTCTCTAAATTCTGTATGAACTAACTTTACCTTCATTCATTCAGTATCAATTCAAAATTAATGTAGGATCAGAAATTGAAAAATAATCGAACCCCGTATGGCATCAGCGTTATTGCCGTGTTGCCAACGCGTTTGCAGATCAATACAGGGTTGCCAAGGTGGGTGATGTAACTGAGAGGGAGGGAAGGAGGGAGAGAGGGAGGCAGATGAGAGGGAGAGGGGAAATGGAGGAGGGAGGAGAGGAAAGAGGGAGGGAGACAGATGAGAGGGGGAGGGGGGAAATGGAGGAGGGAGGAGAGGAAAGAGGGAGGGAGACAGATGAGAGGGGGAGGGGGGAAATGGAGGAGGGAGGAGAGGAAAGAGGGAGGGAGACAGATGAGAGGGGGAGGGGGGAAATGGAGGAGGGAGGGAAGTAAGGAAGGAGGGGGGTAGGCAGTGCAGAAGAAAAACTGTAAAGGAAGAATGAGGGAGGGAAAAAAGAAAGAGGGAGTGGGAGGAGAGACGAGAGGAAGAGAGAGGGAGGTGCAGTACAAGGAGGTGTGAAGGAGGGAAGGAGAAACGAAGGTGGTGAGAGAGAGAGAGAGAGAGAGAAGGGGAGGAGAGAGAGAAGGGGAGGAGAGAGGGAAGGAGAGGAAAGAAGGATGGGAGGAGGAGAGAAAGAGAAACAGGTGATAGGATGATAGGAGGGAAGAGAGAAGAGGGGGGGAGGAAGAGAAGAGCGAGTGGAAGCTAGAAAATAAGAAAATGTGAAATTGAAAGGGAGGAAGAGAGAGAGAGAGAGAGAGAGAGAGAGAGAGAGGAGGGGATGGGTAGAGGGAGTGAGACAAGAGAAGTGAATGCCAGAGGAGGGGGAAAGGGGAGGGGTTGAGAGGATGGGAGAGAGGGGAAATGAATGGAGCGAGAGAGAGAGAGAGAGCGAGAGCAAGCGGTAGGCCTAACAGCAGTATTTTCTTTGTTCCTCTCTCTCTCTCTCTCTCTCTCTCCATCTCATTTTCATTTCATCTTTCTTATATATCTGCATATCTATCTGCTCGTCTGTCTATCTGTGTCTGTCTGTCTATCTATCGTGTCCCTAGCTCATTAGGACGTGAATCGGGTATACTGCAGGCTAAATTCACCCTTCTGCTATCCACCATCCGTTTTTCAGGGGATAGGGAGCGAGTTGAGGGGCGGTGTATGCTAAATCTTCCAAAGCAGTTTATTTTGTATGTGACTTCTAAGTGGCTTTAAGACCGTAACACATCTTCCGGAGCGATTTATTTTGTATGTGACTAAGTGGCTTTAAAACCGTAACAACCTTCTAAAGCGATTTATTCTGTGTGTGACTGTATTCTAAGTGACCGTAACATCTTCCAAAGGGATTTATTTTGTATGACCAAATGGTTTTAAGACCGTAACACCTCTTCCAAAGCGATTTGTTTTGTATGTGAGCGTTTTCTAAGTGGCTTTTAAGACCGTAACAACCTTCCAAAGCGATTTATTTTGTATGTAACTAAGTGGCTTTAAGACCGTAACACATCTTCCAAAGCGATTTATTCTGTATGTGACTGTATTCTAAGTGGCTTTAAGACCGTAACACATCTTTCAAAGTCACTCATTCTGTGTGTCACCCTTCCCTTTCCTCTTGTGTTACTGATGCACAGAATCTCGATAATGAAATAGATGTTAACAGCGTATTAGAGAGTGCTGAGGTATAATAAACAAACCAAATCGCAAAGGAAGAGGTGCAAAGAATCCCCCGAGACGATTTGAAACCTGGAACAAAGAAAAACGGACATGACGCAACCCGATGTTTACATACGGGAACTCGCGGTGTCCGACGACTCTCCGCGACTTTGACTTCGGCTTCCCATCCATCATATTAATGCTTTTTCGTACCTGTTGTTTGATTTAGTTGTGGAATAGAATTAGGTTAGGGTGTATTGTGGTGATTAGAAGGTTGTGGTGTGGTTTTAGAAGGGTTAGGTAGTGGTATTTTGGAGCGAAGCCATAGTCAAAGGAATTGGGATGCGTGGATAGGTAGGTGGGTAGATATCTGTATTCCCTGAGCAGCTTCTCTTACATAGATTTGTGTGTGTGTGTGATTAACTCTCTCTCTCTCTCTCTCTCTCTCTCTCTCTCTCTCTCTCTCTCTCTCACACACACACACACACACACACACTCACACACATACACACACTCACACACATACACGCGCGCAGACATACACAGGATGCAAGGTAGAGGAAGTTTGAACAAAGAACAAACATTGATTCAAAACATCCCCTCCTTCCTTCCGTCCTTCCTCTCTCTCTCTCTCTCTCTCTCTCTCTCTCTCTCTCTCTCTCTCTCTCTCTCTCTCTCATCCATCTTTTCTTCCTTCCTCCTTTCCTTCTCCCTCCCCCCTCTTCTTTCCCTCCCCCTTCCTTCCTCCCTCTCTTTCTTCCTGTCTACCCAAGGGAGGGAGGGAAGGAGAGAAGAATGCAAGAGAGTGAGCCAAAAATTGAGAGAGAGAGAGAGAGAGAGAGAGAGAGATTAGAGGTCAAGTTAGAGCAAAAGGAGTATAGGTAATTATCACATTGTATATATAGTCTGTTTTCATCTGACGGAACCGGGCTACTCTTACTACTAGAATGAGTCTCCTTGGTTACTAGAGTTCGTTCAGTTTTAACCAGGTGGATATTTTTGTCCCTTTTCACCTTATTTCACGTAGCTCATTAGCAGAAGGGGACAGTGCTATGGCTCAACTCCCTTTTCGTAGCACTTACACCTCAACACTCAAGGTGGAGAGATGCCAGTTTTTCGCCCAGTTAAAGTGGAGAGAGTATAGTTAAATAAGCCCTCCAGAGTGACATCATTTGGCTATCAATAGAGCTGAAAGGGGCTTGCACATCTCACCCATACTGAAATTATCTGGTTGTAATGGTCAGAGTTAAGGCATATGGGATGGTAATGCATCGTATATATCTGACAGTAAAGATATGTGGATGGCAGATTTTCCCTTGAGAAATTACAAAGTCGAAGCAGATGGGTGGAAATCTGTAATTATGCCTCACTCCAATTACATGTTTCAGTTTCATCCACGCATGTACAGGAGACATGTTCGAACTTTGTGCATGTACCTGTAATTCATTACATTATCCGTGCTGGTGGTTTTCTTTTTTACTGTGCTTTATGAATACTTCTACGCAGGAACTTCTGCATGTGCAGAGAGTACGCACATACCGCGAACATTCTTAAACGACGCACATGACACCTGACACTGGTTCAGCAGGGTCACCTAAAACTATAATTTGGGGACCTTAATCAGGTCATAACACTTTTCCATATGATATTTCCTCTATATATTGCTTATATGAAGGAGATGGGCATAGTTTGTCGCTCTTCTGTGGCTGGGAAGAAATAAATTCGTTTCACTCACTGATATACACCTGTTTTTCACTGAGAAGTCTGGCAGATCATGATACTTTGATTATGTGCATTAGAGTCATAGTTTATCGCTGTTAGAAGAAATGAATCAGTTTCACGGAGTAACTGCTCTGCACACTACTTTCCATTGCGAAGGTTACCTGGCAAATAGGCTGCCAGAACTCGCAGCTTCCCCAAACCTAATGCAGCCACTGAAACCAGTTGTAGCCAAAATGTCTGTATTTTAAATTCCAACGGCTGCATCTCGGGTTTGAACTCAATGGCCACATCATGGGTTTAAGCGATCCAACGGCCCATCCGCATTTCTGGAGTTTAACCCCAGAAATGCGAGTTACTTTCCATAATGCCCAGTGTCCGACTGCTACTTACGTCTAGGAAGTTAGGCCATAAATCAAGGTTTCTGTGTTTTGTTTTGGTGTGAATTGTGGTCAGCTGTGTATTTGTAAGTCAGATGGAAGCATCTAATATACCTATATCGCGCTGTAACATACTCTCTTTCATCTCATAACTCTAAAATCGGTTTCCAATAAAATGACATTGTCGACTTTTTTCGGATTAGTACCATGGTTGGTGCCATGGCACCATAACTTTAGGTATTGGAGTGCCTAAACAGTAGCACATAATAGCCTCAAAATTTATGATTATACTTCGTTACATTCCCTATCAGTATGTAAGAACAGAATTGGAAACTAGAAACGTCGATTATTATTATTATTATTATTATTGTCGCCCCACAGGTCCACTTGAATCCTAATGGTGCAGTTGACGAGTTAAGCTCTCCAATTGTTCTTGTTCTCTGCCGGCCGCGTCTCTAGCTCTCCCCCTCCTCTGGCGCCACCGTATCTGCCTGCGCTTGAAAGTTAGAGCAAAATGTGTCTTGTCTAGTTTAAACCAGCTCTTGGCTTAATATCGGGGCTCTGCAGATACGTAGATCCTGAGGCGCCTTGAAGGTGGTTGGCGCCCAGTATTAATAGATTTACTGCCTGCTTGTTTAGCTTATGAAGTGGATGGCTAGGCATGTAGACTGGGAGGGAAGAGGGAGAAAGCAAAGGTATGAGGGGGGAGAAGGGAGAATACGAGAAAACAAGGAGGAAGAAAAAATAAAAACAGGGAGGGAGGAGTGAAAAACGGGAGGGTGGAGGGAGAAAGCCAAAAAAAGGAGGAGGAAGGAAAAAAAACGGATAGAGAGGGACAAAACAAAACCAGGGAAGATGGAGAAGACGCACAAAAAAAAGGAAAAAGGAGAGAGGAGGAACAAAAAAAGAAAGAGGAGGGAAAAAACGGAGGGAGGGAGGAGGGAGAAAGCAAAAATAAATAAATGGATAAATAAACCGAGAGAAGGGAGGGAGGAGGAAGAAGAAGAAGAAGAAAAGCCTCATACCACTTGCCTAATCTTCGGACATAAAATCCTAAATGCACGAAATTCAATGCTTGACAGAGACAAGTACAATTTCCACCCCTTGTTCCTGTACATTTATCTGTCAAAGGGAGTCACGTCTTTCATAGTATATATTCCCAAAGACAGGGATATTTTAGAGGGTCCTTTGTGCATTGGGTACTTTGTGCATGCGACACCCAGCTAAGGAAGTCTGTCTGTTTCCTTCCTTCACCTGTTTCAGTACGACTCTACGCTCATTAATATCCATCTGTCTATCTGTCTGTCTGCCATACTGTTGACGTTGAGCTGGTATATCGGTATTTTTGTATGTATTTTCCCAGGTATGTATGATGCACGTTTCTTAGCCAGGGTTCTTATATATTTATCTATGTCTGTCTGTCCGTGTGACCTCGAAGTTTCATATAGAGGTGTGATAGGCGAATACCACACGATTTTTATTTATTTATTTATTTATTATCTGACGGAACTGGATCACTACTACAACTTCAATGCTGAGTTAGGGCTGCGTGAAATTCCAGAAGCCTTTATTTTGAGGAAGCACTGAGTCTCCTTGGTTACAATTCAAATCGACCCTCCGATCCGCTACACCTGTAAGATTTGTGGTAGTGGTGGTGATGTGTTGTGGTGATGGTGGTGGTTGTGGTAGTTGTGGTGATAGTGGTTGAGGTGGTGGTGGTGGTTGTGGTATTAGTGGACGTTGTGGTGTTAGTGGTTTCCGGTTGTGGTTGCTGCTGTAAGTGTTGTGACTAGATTGTGGTAGTTGTAGTTAATAATTGTCGTAGATGAGAAGGAGAGAGAGAGAACAGTTACAGCTACTGAGAGAGAGAGAAAGAGAGCAGTTACAGCTACTGAGAGAGAGAGAGAGAGAGAGAAGCCTACGTGACTAACCCAACCCGTCATATCACTCTTCAAATGTTTAAATCATTTTTCATATTTTCAGCCGTAACTGAAGAAAATATAGATGTGTAGATATTCCCAGTGACCCGAGTTATTCTCTCTCTCTCTCTCTCTCTCTCTCTCTCTCTCTCTCTCTCTCTCAGTGAGGTAGTAAATAGATTCGTTTGTTTTTCCCTGTCAGTAAGCTTAAATGAGACCCCTTCATGTGGTGGCACTGATATAACCAGGTCGCTCGTCTGCCTGGTTATGCAAAGTCTGTAACCTACCTCCCTATCCCCCAAAAGGAGGATGGTGCAATTCAGATCATCTAGCCTGCAGTCCACCCTGTTCACGTTTCAGACGAACATAGGGCTACGACAACAACAACAACAACAACTACTACTACTACTACTACTACTACCACCACCACAACAACAACTACTACTATTACCACTACAACAACAACTGCTACTACTACATCTACTACTACTACTGGGCTTATACTCTTCACCTTAACCTGTTCCAGATAATGTCACGTAGCTCAGTGGCGGAAAGACTACCACGGCTCTATATGCCTATCATAGCACTTCTTCGTGACTAGCATCCTAATTTTAATCTCTAATCTCCATATCTGTTAAATAATCCATTTTAGTTTTTTTTTTTTTTTTAGCTGTTTTTTCATGTTTTATTTCGACCCGTTTTCAGTTCCTTTTAAAACCTGAAATACTCATGCAATTTCATATATTTTTTGGTGTGTTTGTCAGTTCTTTTTGTTGCTGTTTGGAAATTGCCTAGGACGTGTGTGTGTGTGTAAAAGAAAAAAGGTAGGCAAGGGAGTATGTGGAGAAAGGTAAGTACACACGCCATATTAATTAGAGAGTGAGAGAGCAAGAGAGAGAGAGCCATCCTGTCATTACTCACGTAGCCTCTCGCTCGGGTCTGCCTGGGGGAAATTAAAGAGAAAATATTGAAATGAAGCTTTTGTAATGTTTGGAGAAAAGAGCCTAGATGGAACCCCCCTCCCCTCTCTCTCTCTCTCTCTCTCTCTCTCTCTCTCTCTCTCTCCCTCACCATCGCTTCACTTCTTGCTCCTCCCCCACTCTCTCTCTCTCTCTCTCTCTCTCTCCACCGCTGCACTTCTTGCTTCTCCCCCACCTCTACCTCCTCCACCACCTCTCTCTCTCTCTCTCTCTCTCTCAAGGTCATGGAGGCATCAGCTGAATTGAGCGCCATCTGTGGGCCAAAAATTGCATCTCATCATTGATAGGTCGATAGATAGATGGATGAATAGACAGATAGATGGATGGATGGATGAATGAAAATATATAGATGATTAGCTGGATAGATAGATTGATAGATAAATGAATAGATAAGTAGATGAATAAGTATGCTGATAGATACCTAGATGTAAATATAAATAAATGGAAGGAGAGAGAGAGAGACCACGATATATGGAGAAGCCTGCCAACTTCCATCCTCTGCTATGCGTGTGGTATTTTTGGTATAAAAATAGATACATAGAAAGGAAAAGGGGTAGATTAGTAGATAAACAGGGGCAGTAGATAGGTACGTTTTAGATAGGAAGGTAGGGAGACTGATGGGTACATGGGAACGGAGGTTGGTAAGTAGGTAGATAGATTTGTAAGTCGAGAAGTAGATACGTAGGTAGGTAGGGAAGTAGGTGGGAAAGGAGATAGGTTGGTAGGTAGGTTAGTGGGTATGGATAGGACAGATAGATACATTAATGAACACATATCGACTACTGTAGATAGAACGATAGATAGTAGATGGGTAGATTTGGCTCATGGCCCATTTAGGTAGATTGCTTGTAGATGAACTTTCGAGAAACTACTGGACTGATAAATGATGAGCAACACAAAGATAACGAGAATGGAAAAAAAGGATTTAAAACGAACTTACATACCGTTACTGAAACATGCAGAAACTTGAAGCAAATTTTAAAAGAGAAGTGAGTTTGAGAGTAGAAATTATGTAGTTAAAAGCCGTAGAAATAGAAAAAATCGCTCTTAAGTTCGTAAAATTGCATCATGCTTATTTGATGATTAAGAGGATTGTGGATAAGATTTCAAGTTCAATCGATTAATCACCCCCCCCTTCGAGAAATGACAAGAGAAAGTTACATCAGAAAGTAACGGGGCAAAAAATATATATTTACACCAAGAAAACCGATAAATTTCTGACGACAACACCGGCTGAGGTGAACAAAGACTGCCAGGAGAAACGGCCCGGTTCGTGTTTAAATGGTTCCAAAATTCTCTGTTACTTCGACTTGATATCACAAAAATACTGGTCAGACCGATTTTGTCATTGTTTTCTCATGTTCCATCGTATACATTTGGATAGGAAAATGTTTCAGTGGGCGTAAACTTAAGGATGGATTTGAACGCTGGAGGGATTTGTCAGCTTCTCTCTCTGGCCACGCATGCGCACAAGTTTGTCAATAGGCAGATTAAATGGCAAGAGCCGGATTTTTTGGGTCGGGAGCGTGTCAATTCTTTATATTTCGTTTGGTGGCTGTAGCATTCCACTATTTTTTCCCTCAATTTTTATGATTATTACGTAACACTTATTTCATTTTTCCATTGAAGTTGAGAAGTACGTGGTAATGTATGAATAAGAGTGGAAGACCGTGGTTAAAGTAGTTTAGTGCCATGAATGAGTGAGCGAAGTAAGGGGAAGGTGAACGATATATTTAAGAAAAACATCGTAGGTTCTGGGCTCGGTGGCGTTGCATCAAAGGCCGGACCCCGTCACCCTGCCAGCCAGTCACAGAGCAGACGCGGAGGTGAGAAGACGTACACACTAGAGCTCCTTCCAGCTTCCCCAGACAAAGGGATCAAGACTCAACAAGTTTGAAGTGGATAATACAGTTCAGGATGTCACACTTGAAGGTGCTAACGCCGGTCGAGTCCAAATTGAGTGACCTGCTCGACCCGTTACCCACAGAGGAAGGTGAGAATTGGAGTATATTTTGTAAAAGTGCTTGTTGCTAAGGCCTCAGCTGATCCACTATAGCGGGGTTCCTGTGCTTGACGGAACTTTGTAGCACCTAATCCCGGAGTTTTTTTTTTTTTTTTTTTTTTTTTTTTTTTCCACGGGGAGAATGCCTTCGAGATATTTATATACATACTCGTTATCTTAGGACCCCCAATCCAGGCCTTGTCAACTTGCACTTCCTGTTCACTTACCAAGCCAAGCCACCCTGCTACATGTACTACTTCCCCTTCACTTACCAAGCCAAGCCACCTTCGTACATGCACTTCCTTCTCACTTAACCAAGCCAAGCCACCCTGCTATATGTAATCGTTTCCTGTCAGTCGTTTCCTAAAGTCATTGACGTATTTCGAAACTGTCACTTTCCATTTCGTCATTTCCTGTATTTTTTAGACCCTTGAAGGCGATAGACCCAGGAATTTTAAGTTACTAATTCCTAAAATTTCTAACATGTTTTGATGGAAAAGTAATGAGCATACATTAAGTTTTTATTTAGAATGTTAGTTGCTGATCAGGAAATTTATAAATCAGATTCTGTAATGAAATTGCATCTTCCATTAATTTTCCCACCTCATAGTGTTATATTCTTGATTAATTTGCCGTTAAATTACTCTATTGGCTCCTGTATACGGTAATTTTGGAAGAAAGTGTGAGGAAGATCGAGGATGACGTGGAAATATGAAGTGGATGTATGGAGGAGGGTGGTTTGGAGTGGTGAACCCTGGGATTAGGAGGGTATTAGTCTTAGGCGTGTAAGAGCAGTTTGAATTTAATTGACAGGTATTAGCGGGAATAAAATTTTAGTCTGACCGCTACTCAATGACGTTTCCTCTCCCCCTCCCCCCCCCTCGGTTATGTACAGTCACGATACTTGTACTCCATAATTCATGCCACAAACGTTTTCCAGAATATTCGAGATTAAAATGGAACACCCTAATTTTTTTAAACGTTTCCGGTTCTTTCGTTTATTATTTTATTTTTCCATAGAGTTAACTGATTAGGGATAAGTGATAAAGGTACTTGAAAATTGGGGGAGGAACTGGTTTAAATTGGTGTGACCAGTGTTTTTACGGTTTACTGTGTTTTATTTGCAATTTTGAGTGGTGTAGTTTGGAATATACCGTAGATATGCTGTGGAAAGGGAGGGAAAGGCAAGGAGGTAAACGAATGGATGGAAGTGGTGGAAAGGGAGAGGAACAGAGTGAAGGGAGGGAGGGAGCGAAAAAGAGGTGGAGAAATAATGATTGTGGCCTTAGAAAGTAGGTGTGCGGTGGAGGTGGGTGGGAGGGGGAGTCGGTTACCAAGGGCTTACCTCCAGAACGTTCATGCATCCCCTCCCCTCCCCTCCTCTCCCCTTCCCTTCCCTTCATTGTCTTCCTCCAGTCATCATTTCCTCTCCCTCCCTTCCTCCCTCCTCCTCCTCCTCCTCTCAACTTTCCAGCACCTTTCACTTCAATTTTACGGTGTTTATCAGATCATATTCAGTGTTCAGTAAGCATTATTCAATTTTGGGATACATTTTCATTATGCTTGTGTGGTATGTATTTATAGTGCATTTTTTCTACAACACTGTCAATTGTCATTTTCTTGTTACCACTTCCCAAATTTCTATTGTCTGTCTTACCGTGAGTATTAATAGATGGTAATTACAGCTTCATTCTTATACACAAATATAACCACTATGGTATATGGTAATGAAATCCACAAAATCATAATTAAGTAGCCGTGTTTGGTGGGAGTTTTTCTCATTGAAATCATAGACCAACTTTTGCAGTTTATTTCCCTGTACCATGTGATTTTGAGTTTGGGAGAAACTCGTAGTGATAGGGTTAAAAAATTAATTGTGGGGTTAATCCTCCAGGTCCATTAATCCCCTAGTATTTTCCTGGTTGTTCCTTATTTAATATAGCTTACAGAGTTAATTCACTAGTATTAACCTCTTGCTTTCTTTGGTCCACAGAGCTAGACGAATGCCTAGAGTCGCCATGGGAGACACGGGAGAGGCTAGTGTTGCGAAGACGTGTGGAGGAGGAGGTGCGGAGGGCGGTGGACAACAACATGGTGTTCCCGCCTTCGTTACTAGATCAAGCGGCCGACCAGGTGTTCTCCGTCTCAAAAGAGGAACCCTGTGGACTAAGGTGGGTTTTGGGTCAGCTTTGGAATTCATGTTTGTAGAGAAATTGATGCTGGAACGGTTAATAAAAACTTAAGTGTGATTTGTCTTGACCATTTTACGGATAACTTCATTATTAGCAATTTTTTCATGTATACCACTCACATAATATGGGAAAATAATCTTGGCTTCAGCGTATTGTTTTCCAGTGCATAATTGCCTTAGACACCTATCTCATAAGCATGCATGTGATGTCAGTGTAGTTACCATTGTCTTTCTTTGGCTCCGCAGAGGGTGCGTACTAATCGTGGCATACATGGACCCAACCTACGGAGAGCAACAGCTAATCAGAGTTAAATGTGACGAAGGGGCGCCCACCACTCACGTCCTGGTGTTGCGGCTACACCCGGATCCAGCGTCCTGGTATACCAAGATGGCGAGAATATTCAGGTGTGTAGTAGAGAGCAGTTGGCTTGGAATGTTGGGTGCAGGTCTTGAGTCACATAATGTCATGGAGAATGGGTTGATCAGAATTGAATGAAGGATGAAGCCAGGGTGGTTAGTAGTGGGCAGCTGGATTGGAAGAGGAAATAATTGAATTGGGTCTCTGTGCTTACTGTGATAACTGACGAGGATGGACTTGTATTTCCTTGAATTTAATGCAGTGGTAATTTGGATTAAAATTAGTGACTTCTAGCTACTGCCAGATGATTTAGTTCAAAGTTAGCCACTTGTGAAGAACTCTTTTGTGTGATCCATATTCAAGGCCTGTAGTTAATTTTCATGTAAAAAACAATGAGGCCCATGACTGCTGTGGTTGCTTATTGCCAAAAGCTAATGTATGTTTTCTTTCTTCCACAGATCGCTGGGTAAGAGGAAAATTGTAATCTCCCCAAAGTTTGAGCTGGTTAAATATGGGTACATTGATTATGGCAGCAAAGGCGAGCTCAAGAGGCTATAGGGAAACCCACGAGGGGAGGGAAACAAGAACTAGCGTTAAGTTACAAAAAAGTCTAAAAAAATATATCAAAGAACTGTATTTAGAGTAGATTTGGATTAGCTCTAGAACTCATTGGTACATTGAGTTAAGATAGATAAGGCTTTAAATGTTCAAGGACTTTGTTATTGAAGAACCTAGTGATTTGGCTGTAAGATAACATATGTATGTCCTTATTCAAAACTGCCAATTATTGCAACGGGTATATGGTTATTCAGCTGTTGACACCAACCATTTCCTACTCGTTTTTGGCCAGTGAAGGGCCTACATTTTTTTATTTTGCTAATGTAAGGGTTCATTTAGCATCGAAGTTTAGTCACTAGCTTCATTACTCATCGTTCGAAAGTTTGATATATTTATAATCAGATTCATCAGTACATGCATTCATCCACTCATTAGTTATAGGGCATCACACTGGAGATGTATTTAAGTTATACATGAAGATTGCAAGAAGCGACAGGGAAAGTTGAACTTTCCTGCCGAAACCTTTTTACTTTGTACGTTCATTGTCATTGTCCTTTTTCATGTTTTTCCACCCACTTTTGTACGAAGGTTCATTGGGATCTCTGTGTAATGTTAAGGGTTTATTTGAGCTTGTTGCTACTGGTTTGAGTCCTCATATAGCAGGGTTCAGTTATGCTCAAACATCAAGCAATGGGGAATTGTTTTGTTAATTCCTGGTGCATGTGATACTCTTTGTTCCAACGCTTATTCTCGTCCTAGTTTCAGCGCTTACCATCTGGTGCTGTAATACATTCAAAGATTTTCGCTAACTTTGTAAGTTGTGCTGTTTTGTTACTTGTTGGTATCGTTATCATATGGGACATTGTAACAAGACAACCTAGAGTTTGACAAACTTGTATTCTGATGCTAGGATGTTAAGTTCAACTACTGAATGTGTTCATAAGTTTGGTTACTACAAATCTTGAATGTTTGTAGTAGTCCGCTCTTTTAAGTTGTCATGTGAAGTCTCGCAATTTGTGAGAAGCTGTGACTCACCAGAACAAATGTTGGTTTTACCTCAAGGGCAGACTAACTGAAGGGAAAATCAGCTCTCTAATATCCCACGCTAAGTAAAGGAAACCGAGCCCAGGGTTTCCCACATTTGTTGAAGTGACGTCACACTGGTGCGGGAAGGATCCTAGTCTTGGCCAACACATGGCCTCATTTTGTGATATCAGCTGCTTTTGTGATATTTTTCTATTTCAACAAAATAAAAGGTACAAAGATTTTAAAGTAACCCAAGCCTATTCTTCACCCTCCCCCTTAAGTATCCGTTAAGTGTCAGTAACTAGAAAATAGTCTAAACAGTGACTAGCAAGATTAAGATAATCATCGTTCTGAAGGATTATAAGATGGCTGTTGTGGGCTAGTATGATTATATATGGTAAGAAACGTCAAATCTGTTGAAAGGTCAAGGAAATACTGTAAGAGTAGAACAGGCAAATGAAGATGAAACGATGCAGAGGAGAAATGGATATGCAGAAAACTAAAAAAAAAAATGTCTGGGAACGTCGAGGGAGAAGCGAGGGAAGGGAAGTATGTAAACATGGAAGAAGGAAGTGAAAGGGGAGGAGATTGGGAAATGGAGAAGTAAAACATGATACTGCATTTTAACTCTGAAACATGCTTGCATCATGAGATTATTTGAGGCTGTCTATATTCATCAAATATTAATTTCTTCAGAAAACCATTTGCTTTAAGATTTTACTGGACGTATTCAGAGGCTTTGGAATACATTTGCCATCAAATGAGCTGAAAGGGGTCCGGGATCTTCTAGTAAAAAAAAAAAAAAAAATGGGATAATAGTAGATGATACTGGAAATTAAACGAATTATTGAAATTGCACCACTAAAAAAACAACCCTCATTGATTTCCACGTCCTTAGGGTCAAACATGAGACGAGACAGACAACAGACAGACTTGTGGACGAAGGGGCACTTGTAGATTAAAGCACAGTTGCACTCGTTGACCAGTGTTGTTAACCCTTCCCCCTTATCTCTCTCTCTCTCTCTCTCCTCAGTAGCAAAGAACTAACGCATACATGGCAAAAGAGTTGCCGCATACGTGATAAAGGTTGCATCCTAATTTGCAACATGGGTGTATACGAAGCGATCTCTGCCTCAAAATTTGCGAGAGCGATTTAATCAGTCGAGGGATGTTTTGTGGGTGACGTAGGGTTAGGATGAAAATTTATTATTATTATTATTAGCGTTAATGTGTCCTTGTCGTGAGGCAGGTGAGATGTTATTCTTAGGGTGACGATAATTTTACGTGATAATTGTTTCCGGTGTTTAAACTCTCTCTCTCTCTCTCTCTCTCTCTCTCTCTCTCTCTCTCTCCTGATGTCTCCAAGTTGAAGTGGTAAAATAGTCCTCACGAAAAGGTTGAAAGTCCTCGTTCCAAAAAGAAAAATAGTCCACCATCCTCCTTTCGGGGGAAATGAAAGAAACCGAGGTACGTTTTGGCCGTA
This sequence comes from Coenobita brevimanus, assembly GCF_032717465.1. Classification (NCBI taxonomy): domain Eukaryota; kingdom Metazoa; phylum Arthropoda; class Malacostraca; order Decapoda; family Coenobitidae; genus Coenobita; species Coenobita brevimanus. The sequence continues at coordinate 2,899,267 of NC_137010.1, forward strand.
ATCTCATCGACTTGGAAGATTTCTTAGCACCTCATAGCGATTTATCATCCATACTACTTTTTTTTTTCTAACATGGCTGCGTCTTTTCTCTCTCTCTCTCTCTCTCTCTCTCTCTCTCTCTCTCTCTCTCTCTCTCTCTCTCTCTCTCTCTCCTTAACGCATGATTTTATTCGGCTGGGAGTGAGGCACAGAGCCTGAGTGTTACTATCATATTGATGTGAGCGTGCGATTTAAATGAAAAACGGTTGGGAAGAGGGGTCATTTTCTTTGACCTGGAGATTTCGTAACACCTCTCCCTTACCTATTTATTCCCCGCACAGAACCTCAGTATCCTCTTACGTATAGCAAAACTGATCAATATTAAAATGATCTAAAGAGCGTACAAGAGAGTGTTAAGGTGTAATATGCAAAATAAATCGCTTAGGAAGATGTGCTACGAAGCTTCTACGCCACTCAATACGGCTCTTGAGTGTGACGTCAGTAGTGGCTGAGAGCATTGCTAATTAATAACGTACCTGTGACCGGGTCAGCAAGAAGGCACGTGGAGAGAGAGAGACGTCAGCACGTGGAGAGAGAGAGAGAGAGAGAGAGAGAGAGAGAGAGAGACGTCAGCACGTGGAGAGAGAGAGAGAAGGAGGGGGGTGGGAATAATTGATAGTGAGAAGCTACGTCATCAAGCACTGTACTGAACTCAGCACGAGGAGAGAGAGAGATTCAACCGAACAGTTTGACACCATCATCAACAGCGTCTTCCAGCTTTCTTCTTTGCCTGTTCCATCCAGTCCCATCAAATCTGCGAATATCATCTACAGTATACTGTGCGTTTTTTTGTTTGTATACCTCATCCTCTCACTCCATCGCTGTCACCCACCAACCCTGCTGTAGTAGTCCATCCTTCATTTTTTTCTACGAAGGACATGATCTGATTTAGAGCACGCCTGGGAGCGGCTCTGATCGTCTGTCACTCACTGTCTTTTTTAGACGAGGTGTTTCGTTCCCGTAGACTTCAGCGACTAACGAAACCCCATAGTAAGGTCCTGAAGCTCCCGCATGTCAAGTAATTTTGTACCTATCCTTGTGTGTCCAATTCTACACAGACTTGGGTTCGTATTCTCGTCAGTAAAGGAAGCTCCCTAACACCTTTTCCCTAGCAATTATTATTTGTTTGTGGCCACCCCAAACGAGATTGAGGCGTCTGGCAATAGATAGATAGATAGATTATTATTATTTTGTATATGACTAGTTGCTATCCCTTTGCACGTTATCTACGCAGAGTATGGCGATATTGGAAGCAGGAGAGGACAGTGAGGTGTAATAACAAAATACATCGCATAGGAAAAGATGTTAGGGAGTTTCCTCAACCGATGAGAATGCGAGCCTTGATAGTCCGTTCCCCTCACATGCCACCACTTCGGCATTACGCACCGTCCATATTGAATCCATGCAAAGGTTGTCTCATTTAGAAAAGGTGAAGTGGTATTAGTTGGGGTGTTTTATGCCCTATCAGTGGGTCTTGGGGAAGAAAAAAAAAATCTTAATTCATATAAACAAACTCTTCCCTATTGTAGCCTCGGATCGAACTCGCGCCCTTTCGGAAAGCAGATAACTTCACTATAACCACTCAACCACCACCCCCTGTCCACAGCCCTCTCTGCCGTCATTGTCATGTTCACTACTTTCCACTGTTCCAAGAAGCTCTCTCTCTCTCTCTCTCTCTCTCTCTCTCTCTCTCTCTCGGCTTCAACTTTCATGCACAAACTTTATATTTTATTCAGCTGAAAAATGTTTTCTTATGACAGCTGAAATAATAATAATAATAATAATAAATACTATT